>NC_143069.1:25138181-25289696 GCF_052426305.1 Pelodiscus sinensis | reverse complement strand
TGACTCTGTGGAGGAGAGCTGACCTGATCTGAGCCCAGGGGAGTCCAGTTGTTTTCCCACTGTGATGTGATACGATTCATTTTAGATCCAAGAGAAACCAGGACACTCCAGGGATACTTAACCACTTTCTTATTTATTGCAAGCTTTAAGCAGTTATGACAGTTGTTTAAGTTTTACAAGCCTTAAAAACAATTACTACACAATTTAAACCTTAAATGCCATACATTCTAAAGCAAGAATATAGTGCAAAGCAATGCAAAAGCAATTAATAAAAGAGCTACTATAATACAATAATAAAGACTAGTTCACTTACACTTCACCCGTATGCTACCTACAGTAGCAGGCAGGAGGTCAGGGTTCCTTTTCTTCCCATGCATTGGAACACCATGCACTGGATCACCGGTGTGAAGGGCCTATTTACTTCTAGTTACATCGAGCAGTACCTGTGGGTCAATCCTGCTCATTCCCTCCCACTGATTGTTCTTACTAAGCCCATTTTATAGCAAAGCGAGACTTGGTTGTTCTAATAATATTTACCAATTGATTACGTATTGTGTAGGATATGGAACATGCCCAATACCCTATCTGGAGTACATCCTGTCACTCAGGATGTTGCTGCTATGTGCATAGTTGACAGTTGTATGGCTGCATCTGTAATTTGTGGTTATCAGAAACAGAAGTACCTGTACAAGATTGCTTGCCATGTGTTCTTGACATAGTCTCACGTACCATGCTTCATCTGCATTGTTATGCAAAACATTCCTTCCTCTCACAGCTTCTCCCATGACCTTGCCTGCATGCTTATGTGCACCAGACTTGAGACAGGCCTGGGTTTTGCTTGTTAGAGATCCGCACGTGTTAAAGGGAGACGTGGCCATTTATTGTCAAGGCAGGCTCCCCTACACCCACCCAACCTCACCCTGATGCATGAGGTCAGATCCCATAGAGGTTGCAGGTCTCTATTTAAAAGTCAGTTCTGCTGGCCTCCCTGCACTTTTTAAAATTTTCTCCTGAATTACTTCCAAGCTGTTGATCTTTTCTGGGGAATGTGGTGCCAAAAAAGTGAAATAAGCCAGAAGCAGTCACACCTCAGATGAACAATGAGAAACTGTTGTCTTCCTGCTTTATGACAAGATTCCTGTATGTAACAAACCCAACCCAGATGGCTGACTTTTTTTTTCACTGTCACTCCAGGTCACTTGTTGTTTCCCACTTTTCTCCCTCTCATTATGTCAGTTATATTGACCCCCTCTCTAGGTGCGCTAGTTTGCAGTTCTCTGAAATCAGTCTTGTTCTGCTCAGGTTTCTAATTTCTCTGTGCCCCTCTTTATTATTTCTCTGTCACAACTCATACCTTCAACTCCTCCATATTTAGTATCATCTGTGAATTTGAACTTTGATGGACCCCATAAAAGAGACCTTCAAGTGTGCTACTGTCAATGTAGAGGTAACTCCTGAGCTAATTTTCCCTAAAAGCTGCAGAAGATTTACTGCAGGAGTTGGGTATTTTATCATTGTATTTACAAATTCTGTCTGGAGTGGATAAAAAAAGGCATGATGCTAATAATAACAATAACAACAATAACAATAATAATAATAATAATAACAACAATAATAATAATAAACGAAATTGGATAAGGGGGCAGTGCAGGGCCCTTATTCTGATTAAAAAATGTGTAAATTGCTCAGCTTCTTCTGAAATGCTGCTAGCTGGGGTGATTGTGGAGGGCATAGCAAGTTTTATACAAATGAAGACTAGGGGTTACTTGAGTGAGTATGCAGGCTGTGGAATCAGTGTGGTCTAGTGGAGAGGACTCCAGATAGTGAATCAGAAGACCTGAATTATTTTCCTGGCTATTGATCTGCTCTTTTAGCCTGGGCTAGTTGTTTCATGTTTAGATTGTAAACTCTTTTGGGCAGAAGCTTATTAGCGTAAGTGTTAGTATATTGCGTTACTATATTAGCTTATAGCATTACTATATTGTCATCAAGGAAACATTTTCCCCAATTGTTCTTTTATGTTTTGTCCCCAGAAAAACAGAGTAGACATTTACTGTATCCTGGAGAAAGTATTACAGCAGGATGCCCAGGTCCTAAAGAGAAGGCTACTGAGCAAAATAATAACACTTGCCTCAAAGCACATGAGAGAGACTCAGGTAAGTTAGATTAACGGAAGTGTTGGAGCATAAGCTTTTGTGGTCAAAGACCCACTTCGCTGCTTTTGCAGATTCAGACTAACACGGCTACCCCTCTGATACTCAGGTAAGTTAGTTTTCCCTATATGCTAATGACAGGAATGAAAGCTTAAACTAATTAAAACATTTTTTGTAAACTATATACTGAAACTCCAGGATTAATGACTGCTAGGGGCCCACAGATCCCCACACCGTCCTCCAGAAATCCCAGGTCCTATGCAGCATGTGACTAGTTTCATCTTGTTCAAGTTACACGTGTGCTTAAGTGCTTTGTAAGGTCAGGATATTGTGACATATATCAGATGCAGAGAGGCCTACCGCTTCTTAACAAGCAAGTATTTTGTGAAGTCTCCTAGGGATTTCATTATTGATACTGATTTTGTGTGGAAGGTGCTCTGATACTATGGTGTTAAGCAGCAGGATGAAACCTTTAAACAGAATCTGAGCTGTTTCCAAAAGAAGCAGTATTTGGATTTAGGGTATAGTTTATTCAGGAAAATTCTCTGAATATCTTGAAGCTGCCCACCTCCTCTGAGGGAAAAATATCATGTCACTATGATAGCCAATCATCCACCACAAATAGCTAATAGCGAATAGTCTAAGCAGCTTGCAAACAACTGAAAGGCTGACAAGTGTTTAGGCAAACGATTCAATGATTATTTATGACTCATGATTCTGTTCTCAGAAAGTTGGGTGGAAAACAGAAATAAGAACTTGATTCATTTGAGCAGCATTGGCTGGTGTAGTTGGCTTTAATCACTTCAGTCTCTCTCTTTTTGTATTTTTTAAGGAAGCAACAAATGAACTAAAAGTGGCAGCGAGCAACACATTAGTGGCTCTGGCACGCTGCTATTTCGGTGAGGTGATGTATGAGCTTCAATGTCATCTGAATCCACTGAAGCTGTCTGACGTGTTCACTTTGATTACGCTGGGCAACCTATCATCAGCCTATCGTAGGTCAACTTCCATCTTTTGTTTCAAAGTTATTGTCTTCCATTTAAGGACAGAGGTTCACGCTCTGTACAGCTACACAGAGTGCTATTTGGGGGGCATGAGATGAACTGCTGTGGCTGGTTCCAGTTGCTAGACCATGAGCTATCCACACCAAGGTGCAAGCTCTTATGCCCCATTTGAAGTTCTTAAAGGACAGGATTGAGGAAAATCAGGTCTAGTGGAGCTCTTCTCCATTCCACTTCTCATCCCTCCCCAGTGCTCTCTCTCCTACTCTGGGAGAGGATTGGGCATCTGGCACAGCTGCACATTGGTGGAGAATGCTCCTCCTCAGGGTAAATCCCCCACTGATTTTTTACTTCTGCCTTATCATTTGTGTACGCAGCACAAAATGACCTAGGAGCCCATAGCATCCGACCCAGCGGTGTTTCTAAATGCGATAGTAAGAAGGCAGATAACAGTCAATTGTCTGTCTTCCTTTTCTTCTGGTCCTTCTTTTCAGCACTCAAGTGCATTCCTTTTGTGGGAATGACACTGTACGGCATGAGCTCCATGCGGATGTTAGACGACGAGAGCAGGCTGATGCAACAATTTTGTGGTGGTAAGTGCCAGCACTTATTGTAGATGTCCAAAATGGATATTTAGGGGCCTTGGTACAGAGTTAAGTGACTGATCGTTTACAAACAGGCTCTGAACTGGATTGTACCAGGGGCTGAGTCCTCATGCTCCTGTGGAACTCAGTGGAGTTGAGAGTACTCCTTACTTTGCTGGAGGTGCTGAGCATTTGTAAGTTCAGGCCCTTTATGACTTGTGGCTATTTTAAAAATAAACAAAAGCTGATGCTGCCCATGTGCCAGGAAACTCCTGGGGGAGAATGTGCAGGCAACAGACTGAATTACATTTAAAAATTTCCCGTTTTCCACCCCTCCACCCATTCCTCCTCTTTAGTTGCTTAATTATCATCTCCTTTCACCCTCTTTCTCTGTCCTCTGGTCTTCTCCACTTCTCTCTTCCTTTGCTTTTTAGTTGATGCTCAAGTAAGGCCACGTCTACACTATGCAGAAGATCAATGCTGCTGCAGTTGATCACCAGGGTCCAAATTAGCAGGTCTAGTGAAGACCCACTAATTCGAACTTAGTGGGTGCTCCCGTTGGCACCGGTAGTCCTGCTTCTCATGAGGAATAACACTCCTGTCAACCTTCCACTGTGTGGACAGTCTGAAAACACGATTTAAGATACATCAACTCCAGCTACATAATTAACATAGCTGGAGTTGCGTACCTTAAGTCAACTTTCCCCTTTAGTGTAGATCAGGCCTAAGGGATTAATCCTACACCTTTGAGATAAATGGGAATTTTGCCATTAGCTTCATAGAACATAGGATTGAGCCTTAATTTTCCTTTCAAGGGCAGCGGGTGCATCTAATTTTAGGGCAAAATGCTGTCAAATCTCAGTATAGCTAATAGGAGTTAGGGGCACTGAACATCTTTCAGACAAACTGTAACCCAACAGGAAAACATACAGTTTTAGGGCTAAATAAGCAATAACTGCAGAGGACATGAATCATTCAGAAAACAGCTGGTCAAAATATTTTGGTTTTGTATTACATTTTTCATATTTTTTTCCAAGTTGATGGAATATTAAACTGAAAAAATGTCAATGACAGTTTTAATCAGGATGTGTTCAGTGTTTTTGTGCAGCTAAAAAGGTGGCTGAAATTTGTTGATTTTTGAAACATGTGAATGATCTTTGTAATTTGAAATTTTGAAAAAAACAAGAGTAAACACTTTTAATTTAATTTCAACTACCTTTACAATCAGCTCTAATTAAGAGGTAACAAGGGAGAAAAAAATATGTTTTCAAATGATGGGAATTAAAAAGAGATGGAGAGAGACAAAAGAGAAGAAAGCCTTTTGAGAAACAAGAAACGGAAAGGAGGGAAGAGAAATCATTCAAAACTGTTATTGGATTTCATCAGCTGTTCCTGAATTGGGAATGGAATTGTAATAAACTACAAGCCTGGGTGTGTCCACTGATAAAACAACGTATCCTTATTACTAGTGCATCCTTTTCATATTGCCTGTCTTTTTTCCTTCCATGCAGTTCTGGAAAAATGGTCAAGGGCAGTAAATGTATATTTTAGTAACTGGGAAAAGTGGCCATTTCCCAAAATGGGTAAATCTCAGTTCTGTGATGAAATTCTTCCCCTCTATCGTCATGTGACAAGCAAATGGACCACATGTGAAGATTTGGAGGTGAGAATTGTAGGCTTTCTAAACCTTTATGAGAAATTGTATTGTTAAATTCTCTGTGTATGGCACTCTTTGTGATGATGGAGTTCAATGGCAGGTTCTTTGGGATAGAACGGAGTATGATGTAAAACATTTAAAAAAGATTATAATGTCACAATCTCATGGAAATTCTGTCTGTACATAGTGTACATAGATTCCAGTTTTGTCACCTGACATGCAGATGAATATAGGAGAATGGGCTAAATTCATTCCTGGCAGATGTCTATTCAGTTCCAGTAGAGTTACAGCAGGAATGAGTTGGTTTAGTGTGCATACTAATCTGGGGAAATATCCCACTTGGGAAAGTTGTGAGGTGCAGTAGAATATAATTCTGAAACCAACACCATAGCTGTGTCTAGACTGGAAAAACTTGCCAGCTGTCTACACTGGCTGCTTGAATTTCCGGAAAAGCACTGACGATCTCATGTAAGATCGTCACTGCTTTTCCGGAAATACTATGCTGCTCCCGTTCAGGCAAAAGTCCTTTTCCGAAAGACTTTTGCGCAAAAGGGCCAGTGTAGACAGCACAGTAGTGTTTTCTGCAAAAAAGCCCCGATCGCGAAAATGGCAATTGGGGCTTTTTTGCGGAAAAGCGTGTCTAGATTGGCCACGGACGCTTTTCCACAAAAAGTGCTTTTGCGGAAAAGCATCCTGCCAATCTAGACGTGCTTTTCCGAAAATGCTTTTAACGGAAAACTTTTCCGTTAAAAGCATTTTCGGAAAATCATGCCAGTGTAGACGAAGCCATGCATGAGTCTTAACTCTTTACCAGGAAATATTGAGATAGGGCTGTTTCAACAGTGGAAAAGGGAAATTGCACTCGTCAGAAGTAGAAAAGATGGGCCCATTGCATGATATTGAATGAATTTGTAGGAACATAAATTCTGTGTCTCTATGTAGCTCAAGCAGGCCATTATCAAAGCCCTTGGTACTATGATGAGCCTCCTCCTGCATAAAGAAGAGCATCAAGATAAGGTGTTCGAACAGATCCCATGGCTTCTTGAGCAATATAAAGAGGATGTTAATGTTTTTCATGTCACCAAGGTGAGATACTTATTAAAATAACTATCAATGTGTGCGCATAGGTGAACTGCACTAGCTGCTACCAGTGGCGTTTCCTGGTCTACATAGTGACTTGTTAGATAATAGATAAACACACAAGTCTTGATTTTATAGACATGGTGACCCAGGTGACAAGTTTTGTAGGTAAAAGCCTCTCATGAAAAGTATCTTCTGTTTCTGGAGATGATAAGGAGGTAAGAAACAAAACACCTTTTCCCTCCCCCCCCCCCCCCCCGCCCCATAAGATACTCCCTCCTTGTGATTTACTGGTACATCCTATCAACTCTGTGTCTCTCTTTTAGATTATAAATAAACTCCTCAGAGCAGGGGCTGCAGTGTGTTGTCTCTGGGCAGTATTAAGTAAACTGCCAGTAGCTGAAAATTAATACTAAGAAGGCCTGAAGTGCATTGCTTTAGATTCTATAACTAGATAGATATAAAATCACTGTCTATTTCATCTACTGTTGTGTACAGGGCTGTTGTAGCTGTGTTGGTTCAAGGATATTAGAGAGACAAGGTGGGTGAGATAATATAATTAAAGATATTATTTCACCCACCTTGTCTCTCTTATTTCATCTACCCTCAGTATCACATGACCAAGGTAACTCTTGTCTGCTGATAGTGAGAGGATGGAGTGAGGGCAGTTGGCTTCAGTAGTATGATTGAGCATGCTTAGTCTCTGTGAGCTGGCTCAGTACAAGCCAAGCAGCAAATCCAGGGCCACAACCCTGCTGCCCTTCCCCCCTCCCCACTTCCTCCATGGTTTACTCCCAATCTATGTTGGCTTTCTGGTCCAGAATATGTGGTTGCTTTTGGGATTGGAATGCCCATGACTTTGAGGGAATCAATGTCTCATGGACTTGACTAAAAGTATCAGAGGACTACACAAGAGCCTAAATGTAGTAAAATATGTAGATTTCATCAGAGCTATCCTGGAAGCTTCAAGCAGCAAAGAAGAAAAGTGTGTAGGTACAGGAAGGAGTTAGACTGTCATCTCATTATCAATAGCCTGGAAGAGAACATAAAATCATCATTGATAAAATTGGCAGATGAAATAAACATTGGGGAGTGGTAAATAATGGAAAGGACAACTCACTGATTCAGAGTGATATAGATCATTTGGTAAACTGGGTGCTAACAATAAATGTGCATTTAAATATGGCTGAATGTAAATAGATGCATCTAGGAACAAAACAATGTAGGTGATACATACATGTTGAGGGATGCTTCCTGAGAAACAGTAACTCTGAAAAATATTTTGGGAAACTTGGTGAATACTCAGCTGAACATGAGCTACAAATGCGATGCTGTGGCCAAAAAAGCTGAAGTGATACTGGGATGCATACATGGGGAAATCTCAAGGAGGAATATAGTGGGAAATGCAAAGTTCATTTCCACACTAGAACTGACCAACAGATATTGGTAGATACCCCTGATACCGGCTTCCTGTGAGAAGAGTGCCTTCCACACCCTGCTTGGCTTATAGCAATTCAGCAGGATGCCATTTGGGCTGCACAGAGCCTCAGCCACTTTTCAGCAGCTCACGAACCAAATATTGCAAACATATATGCAATATACAGCCGTGTGCATTAAGAATATTGTCATCCACAGCACCAGCTGGGGGAAACACCTCTGACATCTTAGCAAGGTATTGTAAGCCCCAATAGATGCAGGACTCACTGTGAATCCAGCCAAGTGCCATCTTAGTGAACACAGTAGGAAGGGGAAAACTATAGCTCCTTGATAAATAAGGTCTAAGGCTTGTGTGACTGCCCCACCTCCATGACAAAGAAACAGGTGCCACAATACTTCAGACACAGTGGCTGCTTAGTACTCAACTTCATCACACTGGGCACCCTATTATTGGACCTGATGAAGAACACCCAATCACAGAAAGTCCAGTAATCAGAAGACTGTGAGGAAGCCTTCCAGGCCCTGTGAAAACAGCTGAACCAAGAGCTGGTCCTATCCCATCCAACTTCACAAAGCCTTCTATCCTTCAAATGGAGGTCTCGGAGGTAGGACCAGGAGTGGTACTATCTCAAGAAATAGGTGGGAAGGAGCACCAGATCCTTTATCTCAGCTGCAAGCTGTTCTCCTGAGAGACCTGCCGCCCTACTATAGCAAGGGAGGCCCTGGCCATGAAGTGGGTGATCTACACCCTGGGGGTATGTCTACACTACAAAGTTAATTCGAAAACAGCTGAACCAAGAGCTGGTCCTATCCCATCCAACTTCACAAAGCCTTCTATCCTTCAAATGGAGGTCTCGGAGGTAGGACCAGGAGTGGTACTATCTCAAGAAATAGGTGGGAAGGAGCACCAGATCCTTTATCTCAGCTGCAAGCTGTTCTCCTGAGAGACCTGCCGCCCTACTATAGCAAGGGAGGCCCTGGCCATGAAGTGGGTGATCTACACCCTGGGGGTATGTCTACACTACAAAGTTAATTCGAACTAACGGATGTTAGTTCAAATTAACTTTGATAGGCGCTACACTAGCGCTCCGCTAGTTCGAACTTAATTCGAACTAGCGGTGTGCTTAGTTCGAACTAGGTAAACCTCATTGAACGAGGACTAAGCCTAGTTCGAACTTACTAGTTCGAATTAAGGGGTGTGTAGCCCCTTAATTCAAACTAGTGGGAGGCTAGCCCTCCCCAGCTTTCCCTGGTGGCCACTCTGGCCAACACCAGGGAAACTCGTCTGCCCCCCTTCCGGCCCCGGACCTCTTAAAGGGGCACAGGCTGGCCAGCACCCAGCTAGCAGACCCTGCACCTGGCACGGCTCGAGCCAGCCACCCGCTGCCACCCAGCCATCCCCCTCTTCCCGGGACCAGGCTGGCGGCTCTCGGGAGCCTGCCCAGGACCGCACCCGCCTGGTTTAGTGCGGACATCATGGACCTCGTCCACGACCTCCGCACTAGGCACAGGAAAGTGGCCGTCTAGGGCAGGAGAGCTGCCAGCCTGGCCACCTAGGAGCAGGTGTGCATGAAAATGAAGGTGGTCCACTGAGACCCCCAACCCTGAGCCCTGAGCTTACAATGGGCGTATTGGGTCATACCAAAGGTCCATCTAGCCCAGTAGCCTGTCTGCCGACAGTGGCCAACCCTAGAGACCCTGGAGGGGATGGACCGAAGACAGTGATCAAGCCATTTGTCTCGTGCCATCCCTCTCCAGCCTTCCACAAACTTTGGGCAGGGACACCACTCCTACCCCCTGGCTAATAGCACTCCATGGACCCAACCTCCATCACTTTATCTCACTTCTCTTTAAACTCTGTTCTAAGTTCTAGCCGTCACAACCTCCTGCAGCAAGGAGTTCCACAGGTTGAATCTTTGCTTTGTGAAGAGCAACTTTCTGTTAGTAGTTTGAAGCCTGCTACCCATTCTTTTCCTTTGGTGTCCTCTAGTCCTTCTATTATGGGGACTAATGGAGAACTTTTCTTAATGCATCCTCTCCACCCCACTCATGCTTTTATGGACTTCTATCCTATCCCCCCTTAGTGTCCTCTTTTCTAAGCTGAGAAGTCCCAGTCTCTTTAGCCTCTCTTTATATGGGACCTGTTCCAAACATCTGATCATTGTAGTTGCCCTCCCCTCTCCCACCCTCTCTCTTCCCCTCTCCCACCTCCTTTTCCCAGTCTCCCCGAGTTTTGTTCAATAAAGAGAGATTCTATTTTTGACCACACGTTTTCTTTATTTTGTACATCAGGAAGGGGGGCTAGGGAAGGGTAAGTGGAAGGAGGTGACGGAGGAATGGGGTACGAGCCCCCGATGGGGAGGACTGGGCTGGCTCTGCGTGCTTCTGGGGGTGGAAGCTCTCCTGCAGCCCCCCAATTGCTCCTTCTCCCCAGATGGCAGCCTGCGGCAAGTACAGCCAGGCTGATGGCCGAGTGCTGTGATGTGCCCAGTGTGGGCACTCAGAGCACTCCAAGCCAGGACTGCTTTGCAAGAGGGGCACCCCTGAGAACTGTCTGTCCGGGGTGGGGGTCGGGTCCCTTTAAGCACAGCCCTCGGCTAGCCTGAGGCAGCAGCTCCACGCTCTAAGTCCTCATGTGATGCCCTGCCGGCACTGCTTCCGGCTATCCTTAACCCCGGTTCAGGGTCCACTTAATGTGGACATGCTAGTTCGAATTAGCAAAACGCTAATTCGAACTAGTTTTTTTAGTCTGGATGCATTAGTTCGAATTAGCTTAGTTCGAATTAACTAATTCGAACTAAGTTAGTTCGAATTAGCGCTGTAGTGTAGACATACCCTGGGATATCCTGTACTGGGGAAGCCCTTTCAACTGGTCACCAACCATGCACCCCTCAGATGGATTAATAACATGAAGGACACCAGTGCCTGAATCATGAGGTAGTACTTCCCGCTCCAACCCTATGACTTCTGTACGTTACGCTGGGCCAGGGAAGGCTCATGCAAACACAGACTTCTCCCAAGTGGAAGGAGACGATGAAGAGGAAGGTCCACCAATGGACACCCTCTTAAGGGGGAGTGTTTGTGACAGAGGATACCCCCCATGCATGGTTCAGCGGGGGCTAATCATGATCTGTGGGCTATGCCCCTTCATACTTGCTGGGAATGCTCCAACTGGAACCAGGATATAAAAGGGAGCAGCTCAGTTCTGTCTAGGCTGACAGCTGAAGGGAGCAGAGGTGCTTTGCAGGCTTTTGTGGAGGGACTGCCAGTGCCCTAGGATGCAGAAACCAGCCAGCCTGTGGTTCCAGTTGACCCCCCCCCACAACCATCCAATGCCACAGATGGAGGAGAGACCACGGAGTTACTGAGATGACCTGCTGCAGAAGAATGGTGGGAAGTAATCTATGTGAACTAAGCATTATTGAGTTGAGGTATTAGTCTTTGACTCTGCATGTTTTGGAAGAAACCCCATTGAGCTGCAAGACAAGGCCCTGGGCTGGGACCCTGTGGAGTAGGTAGAGCCTGGTGGAGAAGGGCTGGCCACTAGGCAACACTGGTTTGCCCCAAAGGGTGGTTGAGCACTAGGTTGCACGGTCGTACCTAGAAGGGCTTGGGTCGTTGAGCTGAAGAGCCTCATTAAAGGGCTGCTGCACTGACCCTGACTATTAGGCAATGCTGCTCTAAGAACCAGGCCTGCTATGGTGGTTGGGGAGACTAGGTCACTTGGGCTGCCTTAGTTCTTTAACTCCTCCACAACCTGATACCATCCAAACAGGGTGGACCTACCCTGTGACAGGTGACTTACTTACAGTCTATAATATCTGCATGGGGAAATATATGTAATGACCTAGCAGAGAAAGGCATGACATGATCCAGTGGCTACAAACTGAAACAGGAGACATTCAGATGGGAAATAAGGTCTACCTTTTCAGTGGTGGGATATTAGCCATTCAAACCATTTACCAAGAGTCAAGGTGATCATTTTAAAATCAAGATTGGATTTTTGTCTGAAAGTTCTGCTTTAGGAATTATTTTGGCAATTTCTAAGGCCTGTGTCATACAGAAGGCCTGACTAGTTGATGACAATCATCCCTTTTGGCCTTGGAATCTATGAATTCCATGAACCTGCTTCAGTCATTGCATATTGCTCCTTTGTATGCCCACCTTCTAACTTTCACCCTCTGTTGTAGAGTCTGAGGCAGCTCTTGGAAGTCGCTGGTGAATATAAGATCCTTCTACCTGAAGGGAAATTTCAAGCCATCTGCAGTGCTCTGCACGACCGGGTGAGGGGAACTTGTTCTTGTATCACTTGAGCTTAAGCACAGCAGATCTGAAGCATATTAAGAATAAACATCTTTTGAATGCTAGTGAAGAGCCCGGAGACCTTCTCATGCCTTATTGGTTTCTGCTGGCTTAAGAATAAGCAGATAGTGGTCTCATTTTATTAGCTAAAATCCAGCTCAGTTTGTAAAGCAATTTTAGCATAAGCCAGTTATTAGAGGGAGTTAGAGTTATATAGTAAAAACTGATCCCATCCAAATGGGGAGGACCTATCCTGTGACAGGGTGACTTAATTGCAGTCTATAATATCTATGTGGGGAAACATATGTAATAATCTAGCAGAGAAAGGCATAACGTGAGCCAATAACTAGAAAATGAAGCTGGACAAATTCAGACTGCAAATAAGGCCGACATTTTTATGGTGGAATAATTAACCATTTGAACCAGTTACCAAGGGTCAAGTCTTGATTCAATTAGCTCTGCTGCTAAAAACACTTTGAAAGCAGGAACTTCTGTTATCCAGTGTATCGGTCATTGTTTCTGATTCTTGTTGTGCAGTCAGTACCATTTCTTTTGGCTTCAGAGCTCTATTTGGAAAGGTAGGAAGTGAGTGCTTAGAAATTAATTGAGCATCTTCTTTTCAGTTGCTTGTTCTGATTAGTTTTCCTTTGATCACTTCTCTTCTTCCCACAGATCTGTTCTCCAACTCAGCAGCTCATCATGGAAAATCAAATGGAGCTGTGCTATTGTATCCTACTGCTAGGTAGGGGAAGAGACTCCAAATTACACAGTAGTTTCCTTGTAACTTCCTTCTTTTGTAGGTGTGGTAAGAATGAGCTTTCAGTTGTTAGTGAGGATGTGATTTCTTCCTTTGCAGCCCGTTCTTCTCCTGATGACCTCATAGCATTTCTGCACTCGCAGCTGAAGATTGAGAATGAGACTGTTCGTGTGGCAACCCTGAATCTGCTCACAGCTATTATTGGTGCTGACTGTAAGTAACACAGGAGTAACTGTGACTGCTGCGATCATCGCCATCGTGCTGGGGGTTGAGTTGGGGACATCCAGAGCTAAAAGCATGAGCTGCAATAGGTTGATCTAAAGAACCAAGGCTTTGCAGGCATGGTAGGGCTATAACATAGTCATCATCTCTGCAAATGGGGCACAGAGGATCTGTAACACAGGGGCGGATATAGGGCAGGGCGAGCAGGGTGGCCGCCCCGGGTCCCGCGCTTCAAAAAGCCCCGCGCACGCGCCGTGGTGCCACCGCGCATGAGCATGGCGTCACTGTGCATGCGCCGTGGCAAAGGGGGGGCCCCGCGGAATTATGCTGCCCGGGGCCCCGCAAAACGGTCATCTGCCCCTGCTGCAACACATCGAGTCATATAGTCATAGATTATTAGAACTGGAAGGGACCTTGAGAGGTCATCAAGTCCAGTCCCCTGCCCTCATGGCAGGACCAAGCACTGTCTAGATCACCCCTGATAGGTGTCTATCCAATCTGCTCTTAAATATCTCCAGTGGTGGAGATTCCACAACTTCCCTGGGCAATTTTTCACAGTGTTTAACCAACCTAACAGTTGGGACGTTTTTCCTAATGTCCAACCTAAACCTCCCTTGCTGCAATTTAAGCCCATTGTTTCTTGTCCTATCATCAGAGGCCAAAGAGAACAATTTTTCTCCCTTCTCCTTGCGACACCCTTTTAGATGCATGCTCACCAGAGGGTTGGAAATTCACTAAAGGGACCCAGTGCTGCTCTAAGTTACTCCCATGTGGTCACACAGAAATCAACAGGGTTAATTAAGTGCTGAATGTAGCCTAAAATATTTTCAAGGTACAAATACAAATGTAATCTTGTGGCGGATGCATGTTAATAATAATGAGATAAAAACAAAATAGTACTCCTGACTGAATAAGTATTAGACACTCTAGAATAGATCCCGAATTCTGCTATACTGGTGGTAAACACAGACTAACTTCACTGACCTCCATTTGTCTAACTCTCTTACAATATTTCCATCAGGATAGTATGATGGTGCTATTTACAGAAGTGGAAATACTTCAGACTTAGACTGGTGTAACTGAGATCAGAGTCTGGTCCTATATTTTCCCCGCTGATTCTCTGTATATGATTGAAGCTTGGTAGTACTCTTAAATAGGGCACAGGACACATTCTAATGTGGAGCATGAGTGTTTGGAACAAAGATATACTATATTGCACACTTCTCCTTATCTTTCAGTGCCTGAGACAAGAGTTAGAAAGTTTCTGATTGTGAAGGCAGTGAAATCTGCTCTCAGTGATCAGAGTGCTAAGGTAAGATTGTGTGTGGAATAGTGGTATTGCTGTTAATATCTGGGAAGTATTTCACTCAGTGGAGAGTCTGGCAATGAGACACATTTTTAGGCTGAGATTATTAATAGGGTTTCAATTAATCACAGTTAACTAAAAATTAATGCGATTAAAAATTGAAATTTTTTAAATATTTTTGTGGTTTTTTACATTTTCAAATATATTGATTTCAATTACAACACAATGACAAGTGTGTACTATGCACTTTATATTATTTTTATAACAAACATTTGCATTGTAAAAATGACAAAAGAAATAATATTTTTCAATTCAGCTCATAGAAGTGATGTAGAGCAATCTCTTTAGCGTGAAAATGCAACTTACAAATGTAGATATTTTTTGTTAACTGTAACGAAACAATGTAAAACTTTAGAGTCTACAAGTCCATTCAGACCTACTTCTTGTTCAGCCAGACACTAAGACAAACAAGTTTGTTTACATTTATAGGAGAAAATGCTGCCTTTTTCCTAATTACAGTGTCACCTGAAAGTGAAAACTGGCATTTGCATGGTACTTCTGTAGCCAGTGTTGCAAGGAATTTACATAACAGATGTGTTAATCATTTGTACTTCAGCCACTATTCCAAAGAGATAAAAGAAAAAGCAAAAGGACTCTCATATCCTGTCTCATATTGCATGCAGAAGAGATAATAATAACTCGTGCATAATCTCTACCCTTGCAGGTGAGGATGGCAGCTCTCCATTTTGTCCTGAAGCTGCTCAGTTCAGGAAGTGTGGAGAATTGTGCAGCAGGGGATATGGTCGCCTATGTATTCGGAGAGTTCGATGTGTCCACCAGAAATCTGGTAAGGAGAGTTCTTAACACTTAGGACTCCGTTCTGCCATTCTGGCATGCTGATTGTTCCCCTTGACTTCAGTGGGAGCTTTGGATGCTCAAGGATGCAGCTGGACTGAAGGATTAGAGCTAGAATCTGATCAGTGATATTCGTGTAAAACCAGGGTAATGCCCCTGACTTCAGTGGCATTATTTTGGATTTACACAAGTGTAACAGAGACCAGAATCTGATTCTGGATATTTATATCTGACAGTGCGACCTACATTACTTAGACCTCGGGCAAGTCAGTGAAAATTCTGACAACACAATCTTTCAGTGAAATGCTCTTGTATAAGGAAGCACATCTTTTTTATAAATAGACTCTCCAAAGAACACAATGGTGCCCAATCCTGTGGCTGCTGAAGCATACATAAACTATTAGCAAAACACTGAAGTTATGCAGCCTACATCAAGATGTCTAGAACCTGGAAAAGTTTGCTGCACACTTCATTCTCTGTTCTATGTGTACTAGTTCAAAATCTTTTCAATGGGTATTTCCAGCTATGGGCAGAGTCATGGACTCCAGACACAGAGTTCCATGATGGGATCCATGATATACATTAACTTTACAGTAAGTTGTTGAGGATCTTAGCTCTGCCTGGCCCTTTAGCTACCAAGTGGGAGCTTATGGCAGTACTCACCAACTGCCTCTTTTTCATCCTACCCATCTCAAAGAAAGTAGGAGGCAACTCTTTCTCATCAGGCCACATTTGCTCTTATTTAAACTGAAATCAGTAGAGCTGATCAATATTTAGTTTGGTGTAAGGAAGAACAGAATTTAGCCTATAGATAGACTCACATTCACTATGCACAGAATGATCAAGCTGCTTGGGGCATCAGAACAAACAGAATGGCTCCCTCTAGGTTCTGCATATTTATTTCCACTGGGCAGAGTCTGAGTGGCTCTCCTCAGAGATATAAAGAAGAAATGTTCTTTTTTGAAAATTTTTTTGAAAAGAGTTCAGGGAACTCTTTTATAGAATCATAGAACGATAGGGCTTGAAGAGAATTCAGGAAGTCATCGAGTCCAACCCCCTGCTAAAAGCAGAACCAATTCCAACTAAATCATCTCAGCCAGGGCTTTGTCAAGCTGGGACTGAAAAACCTCTAAGGATGGAGATCTCACCACCTCCCTCAGTAACCCATTCCAGTGCTTCACCACCCTCCTCGTGAAATCGTTTTTCCTAAGATCCACCCCCCCACACACAACTTGAGACCACTGCTTCTTGTTCTGTCATCTGTCACTACTGAGAACAGCCTCTCTCCATCTTCTTTGTGTCCCCTTGTGCTGGGGTTTTCCTAAGCCTGGGTTCTGACCCACCAGTTAGGTGTTTCTGTTATTCTCTTCCCTTAAGAATCTCCATCATTCGAGGTTTTTAATGCCAGGCTTGGCAAAGCCATGGCTGGAATAATTTAGTTGGGGCTGGCCCTGCTTTGAGCAGGGGGTTGGACTATATGACCTCCTGAGCTCCCTTCCATCCTTAATCCATGATTTTATGATTTGTGCACTCCTAATGCAATGGAAAAGCTCTCCTAGGTCAATATTCAGAAAGGCTTTGTAAGAAATAGACACCGATTCTACAGCCAGTGTTTTCCCACTAGCTAGTAAATTCTATGTATCTATCTCATAGCAGGGGACATTTTATGCCAGTGGTGGACTGAGATCTAGTTTTCCCAGTATAGTTAACACTACATGGACAGGAAAGAAAATCATCAGCGCAGTAACCAAATTCAAGAGGACCAGTGAGAACTGATCACCTCTCGTAAAAGGAATGAATTAGTATTGAGTTAAGCTCTGTGTATGGAAACTCATTCACCAAAGACTTCCTGCTCTTCAGACATAAACAGAATAGTTTGAAGAGCTGAGGGGAGGGGAGTTAGGTGCAACGTTGGTATGAAAATAAAGTTATAAAAGGAGCTGGGCTGGGGAGACTTCTCTGCTCTAAATAAAAAGAAATGCTCCTCTCTGTCATTTGCCACTCAGCATGGGAGAAGCTGTCCAGGAAAGAGAACACAGCACCGGACCCCAAACTGCATGCAATGTGCTAGACAGCTGCCATCAGACAGTCTACAGAAGCCCTCACATACACAGAGCCAGACTCATCTCTCATGTAACTCCTTTGGCTTTGATGGAGTTACGTACACCAGAGGTGAATCTGGTCCCTGGGACTTGTATAGACAAGGGTCTCTTTTTGGAGACATATAAATCTTTTGCTATATGGAAGTTAAATGCTTTGGAGAGGGATTTTAGTGACAATCAAACCTATTTAAAAGAAACGTTTGGGAGGGATTTTCTGGTACTAACTTTGTCCATTCTCCTGCTTTGCCAACAGCTACTAGAGACCTGGCTCAGTTCAGGGCAGGAGTGGGAGAGAGAAAGGGCCTTGCAGGCCAGTGTCTGGCTGCTAACTGCCTATCAGGAGATAGTTAATAGCACAGTGAGTATAGTTCTACTCTTCCTTGAGCTGACTTCCCAACTTCTATCAAATCTGACATTCAACGTGAATGCATGAGAAATTCTACTAGGCCTGCAGCTGGGGCCTCAAAGTGAGTAAGATCCCTCTGCTTCCATAAGAGAAAGGTTTCCATAATAGTGCTGTGACAGCACTCAGGCCAGACTGTAAGAAACAGGGCAGGCAGTTCCCCAGACTAGTGATTTTATAATTAGATTCACCAAACCAGTAAGAAAAGAGCTTCTACTCTGGTTAACAAAATACCAAACAATAGTACCCTTTAGGCATTCCAGACCTTGGTTCCCATCTAGACAACTAAGTCTAATATAATCACCAATCACAAAGGACTAGACACTTATCCTTAGGTTAATATGAATCACAGGTCTTCCCTAAATATCAGCCAATCCTTAATAACGGAATATCAGATTTGTTGTTAAAAGGAAAAAGAAGAGAGTTACAAATGGTTAAGTGATAGATAGTTGTTCAAATGACTTTCACTTTTCATAGTTCAGGATCACAACCATGGTGGAATAAACAGCTGGCTTGTAAAAGTCTCTCTGGAATCATACTAACCGGTCAACATCCAAAGCCAGTTTAGATGCAAAGGCTGTTAGTTTTTCCATGCATTTCCCAGACTATTCCAAATAATTATTTGGAAGATCTATGTCCTATGGCTTACACGTCCCCTGTTCAAAGTTTAAGCAGACTGGAGAGAGAAGATCAGTCCCATAACTTGTCTTTTATAGCTATTCTAGCCGGTTGGCAAGCCTCCTCACAGAAATTGTCGAAGCAGGATCTCTCCCTGAGAAAGAATAGGTCATGCAGATCTCCTGTCGTACTTTGTTTTGAAGTTAATTTTCTATTTCCTACGCATACACTGGTAAATGGGTGATAGTCATTCACATAAAGTAATTAGCCGATCGTAGTCTTCCATTACAACACAGATAGTTAAGCTGAAGGCAATGTACAAAATATTTTCTTGTACTATCTTATATCTTTGATCTTAAGGTTAACTGAAGACAGTTGCATATAATTAAGGCAATTAAGACATGAAAAGGAATTGGAATCTACAAGCTAATTTGGTTATGTTAAACTTCTAGCAAGATATAAATACAGACAATAATACATAACATCTACCTTTCATATCTATTACCAAAATGCATAATGTTGGTGATCGCTAGTCTAGGACTTTTCTTTGGGTACGTCTAGACTACAGGGTTTTGTCGACAGAAGTTTTGTCGACAGTATCTGTCGACAAAACTTCTGTCGACAAAGAGCGTCTAGACACATTCAGTTCTGTCGACTAAACAAGCTGCTTTGTCGACAAAACCCTGTAGTCTAGACACAACCCTACATGCAATAACACCTTCTGTCGACAGAACTCTGTCGACAGAAGGTGTTATGCCTTGTAAAATGAGGTTTACCAGCATCGACAAAACTGCTGACTTCTGTCGACGTTATGTTGACAGAACTCAGCGGTAGTGTAGACGCAGGTATAGTTTTGTTGACAAAAGTCCACTTTTGTCGACAAAACTCAGTAGTCTAGACACACCCTTTGAAATAACATATAAGTGACTTGTCTTGATACAATTGCAGTGCCGCTTGTTAAGTTATTGTGGTCACACATAGGTTGGCTGTGTCAGTGTCATAGATGCATTCCTATACTCTCAGTCTGTTAAAGTTGAAGCAAAATGCAGGACAATGTAGCACTTTAAAGACTAACAAGATGGTTTATTAGATGATGAGCTTTCGTGGGCCAGACCCACTTCCTGATCTGAGGACGTGGGTCTGGCCCACGAAAGCTCATCATCTACTAAACCATCTTAAAAAATAAATAAATAAATAAATAAATCTTGTTAGTCTTTAAAGTGCTACATTGTCCTGCATTTGCTTCAGCTACTCCAGACTAACACAGCTACATTTCTATCGCTGTTAAAGTTGAATTTCTATTTCTATTTAATCGGATAAGAACATAAAACATGAATGGTCATTCTGGATCCACCAGACAAATGGTTCATGTAGCCTGTATTCTGACAGTGGTGGGTGTTATATGCATCAGAGGGAACAAACAGAACAAGGCAATTGTTGAGTGATCTCTCCCCTGTTGTCCAGTCCCAGCCCCAGGCAGTCAGAGATATAGGGACACCCATATCATGCATCTCTGATCATCTTATATGGCTCTATCAAACCCCCCTGTAAGCATCTCTTTTCTAAGATGAATGGTCCCAGTCCTTTTAACTTCTCCTTGTATGACTTGTCCCATATCCCATATCATTTTTGTTGCTTTTCTCTGAACTTTTTCCAATTATAACCTAACTTTATTTAAGTTGGAGGACTACAATTGCTTGCAATATTCAAGGTGTGGGTGTACCATGGATTTGAAACAGTGGCATGATGATATTTATCATATTATTATTCATCCCTTTTCCTAGTGGTTCCTAACATACCATTAGTATTTTTAACTGCAGCTGCATGTTGAACAGATGTTTTTAGAGGACTATCCACAATGACTCTGAGATTTTTCTTGAGTGCTACAGCTAATTTAGACCCCATCAATTTGCATGTACAACAAGGATTATGTTTTCCAATGTGCCGTACCCAGGTACAGTAATGGAGTTCACAATAAGGAAGGCAAATAATGTCCAGTATAGCCGGAGAACTTTCATTCTTCATTCTTTTAAAATTAGCCTCAGGAAACTTTTGATCAGTTTGGATCGCTGATTGGGCTGTTAGCACCATATACCTGTGCTTCACTTACGACATCGCGTCAGTGGGTGGTTGACTGTATCAACTGTCTTCTCAATATACAAGGTGAGGAGACCATGAGCAGGTGTAAGTAACTCTTCACTTTCTTTCATTGTTGTAATGACCATTTTTTCCATCTGTAATTCTTTCTGTCTTGTTAGCGACACTTATATAACAGAACGATTGGGGCCTTGTAAGTACATTGCTGGAAGAGAACTGCACAAATAATAAATAATCTGCAAATATTAGAGGGTGGACAAAATATAGCACACAGGCCAGATCTGCCCTTCTCCCCAGAATTTCTGTCTGGAGCGCTCAGCTGATTAGCAAGCATGCCAGCAGCATGTGTTCAGCTGCCCCTCTCCCACCTTGCTCCATCCTGTCTGCTGCTAGTGGTATGTGGAGGGGAGGGGAGCAGGGAGACGTGCAGAAGTCAGGGTGACCCTTTTGCCCCGTCATCATCTCTGCAGAGCAGAGTTTGGGGAGAGGGACACATACAATAGTGCTGCTCCAGTCTGAAGTATGGTGAGTAACGGAGTGCCTATCTAAAGAGGCACTGTTTCTAAGATTTCTCTGGCAGCCAGCATGTCCCTCTCTCTCTCTCTCTCTCTCTCTCTCTCTCTCTCTCTCTCTCTCTCTCTCTCTCTCTCTCTCACACACACACACACACACACACATTGTCTCACACACACTCTCTCCCCCGCCATATGCCCATATGCCCCCGCTCTGCAGAGTGGGGTGGGGAGAGGGAGATGACAGAGCAGGACAGCTTTCCCTTAAAGAGACAGTTCATGATTTAGAAGTGAGCGAAGAGCCTGGGTTTCCTACCTAAGCTTTTGGTCAGCCCCATCTCTTTTACAATGAGAGTTCAGCGGAGGGATTCTCCTCCAAATCAGAACCTCAGATCAATCTACATGAGTTGTGCTTGACTATGAGATTAGATTTAAATACTGAGAGCAGAGTGGCTACTGAAACCAGATATACAGAGAAAGATGCTCCACACAGAATACAGTGCCTGTTTAATCCTGTATGAATCACAATGAATCACATGCCATTACCGTTAACTTTCAGACATAGGGGCTACGTCTAGACTACATCCCTTTTTCGGAGGGATAAGGGATCTTTCGGAAAAGGCTTAATTTTCCGCAAGATCAGCATCTAGACTGGCGCTTTTCTCCGGCAAAGCTCCGTGCCGAAAAAAGCTGCAGCCATTTTTATGCTAATGAAGCAGGGGAGATTTAAATCCCCGCTTCATTAGCAATTGCGATACGTCTAATTTACATCCCTTTTCCGAAAAAGGGATGTAGTCTAGACATAGCCTGACGGTAAAATTCTGACTCCATTAAAGTCAAGAAGAATTTCGTCATTGGCTTTAGTGGGGCCAAAATTTCACACACAGCTGGTAATAACATACCCCATAGATCCTCCTGTATGATTATCTCTGGATCAGAGGTTCATTTTTATTAAATGTTGCTATACTTTTTCTCCTTTTCTCTATCCTAGGTCAGTGCACTAACCTGGGGTCAGCAGAGGAGGAGCTGAGTTGTCTCCGTGAGGCACTAACAACTCCAGACCCTGAGGCTCTGTTTCAAGCATCTTCCAAAATGGCTAAGGTAACAAACACTAGGTGACTGTCCTAGTGGCTGTGCACCATTCATTTTCCCTTGTCCAGAGGACTGGAAAAGGGCAAATCTAGTGCCCATCTATAAAAAGGGAAATAAGAACAACCCAGGAAACTACAGACCAGTTAGTTTAACTTCTGTGCCTGGGAAGATAATGGAGCAAGTAATTAAGGAAATCGTCTGTAAACACTTGGAAAGTGGCAAGGTGATAGGGAACAGCCAGCCTGGATTTGTAAAGAACAAATCATGTCAAACCAATCTGATAGTTTTCTTTGATAGGCTAACGAGTCTTGTGGATAAGGGAGAAGGGGTGGATGTGGTATACCTAGACTTTAGTAAGGCATTTGATACAGTCTCGCATGATATTCTTATCAATAAACCAGGTAAATACAACTTAGATGGGGCTACTATAAGGTGGGTGCATAACTGGCTGGATAACCATACTCAGAGAGTAGTTATTAATGGTTCACAATCCTGCTGGAAAGGCATAACAAGTGGGGTTCCACAGGGGTCTGTTTTGGAACCGGCTTTGTTCAATATCTTCATCAACGATTTAGATATTGATATAGAAAGTACGCTTATTAAGTTTGCAGATGATACCAAGCTGGGAGGGGTTGCGACTAATCTGCAGGATAGGGTCACTAATTCAAAATGACTTGGACAAATTGGAGAAATGGTCTGAGGTAAATAGGATGAAGTTTAAGACAAATGCCAAGTTCTCCACTTAGGAAGGAACAATCAGTTTCATACATACAGAATGGGAAGCGACTGTCTGGGAAGGAGTACGGCAGAAAGGGATTTAGGGGTTATAGTGGACCACAAGTTGAATATGAGTCAGCAGTGTGATGCCGTTGCAAAGAAAGCAAACATAATTCTGAGATGCATTAACGGGTGTTGTGAGCAAGACACGAGAAGTCATTCTTCCGCTCTACTCTGCGCTGGTTAGGCCTCAATTGGAGTATTGTGTTCAGTTCTGAGCACCGCATTTCAAGAAAGATGTGGAGAAATTGGAGAGGGTCCAGAGAAGAGCAACGAGAATGATGAAAGGTCTAGAGAACATGACCTATGAGGGAAGGCTGAAGGAATTAGGTTTGTTTAGTTTAGAAAAGAGAAGATCGAGGGGGAACATGAGAGCAGTTTTCAGATATCTAAAAGGGTGCCATAAGGAGGAGGGAGAAAACTTGTTCATCTTGGCCTATGGGGATAGAACAAGAAGCAATGGGCTTAAACTGCAGCAAGGGAGATTTAGGTTGGACATTAGGAAAAAGTTCCTAATTGTCAGGGTAGTCAAACACTGGAATAAATTGCCCAGGGAGGTTGTGGAATCTCCATTTCTGGAGATATTTAAGAGTAGGTTAGATAAATGTCTATCAGGGATGGTCTAGACAGTATTTGATCCTGCCATGAGGGCAGGGGATTGGACTCGATGAACTCTCAAGGTCCCTTCCAGTCCTAGTATTCTATGATTCTATGATTGTTTTATGCTTTTGTGATGTCTTTCCACACTTGGAGCGAGCTATGGGAGTGAGGCATTCATGGGTAATCAGTAACATGCTTTTCATAGGTATATGCTATGAATGCCATGTAAAAAACAAACAGATTCCAGACAGTTGCATGAACATGCCCATGCATGTGTGCGCGCACATCCATCCATCCATCCATCCATCCATCCGGGGTAAAATATGTGAGCGGGACATCAAGCTGAGAAACCAGTCTTGGCACCTTGTGTGTTTACCTGAACCTATATTTGTGTGCATGCATCTCTTTGCATATTTTTATATTTTGTGAAAAGATGTCATGTACATAATAGAATATAAACTGGAAATTTACATCCTGTTTGTCCCATACAATGTTGTGCTAACTGTACAACCTAAGATCTAACCTGATATTATTAGTGTAGAATAGAGATGTGGTAGCTAGAAAGATTACAGAGAAAATTTTAATTGCAACTGCCTTGCCAGATATGAGCCCAATTAGCAATTTGCTGATGAATACATTATTTTCCAATACAGCTCTTAGGCCTCCTTTCTTAAAATTACTGGAGCCGACTATCATTGCAATCTTTCCTGTTTTTGATCTGTCCACAGGTGGTTAGTAAGTACTTTCCCTCTGAACAAGCCACAGATTTTATTGAGGCCATACTGGATGGTATGCGGTCTGCTAGCCCCTCCTGTGCCACAGCAGCCGGTCTGTGGATGAAGATCATCCTGAAGGAGTGTGGAGGTGCCATGCTGGATGAGGTAAAATAGAAGCTGGAGAGGTTTTTCTGGCTAACCTGCAGGCTTTCAGGTCTTTGCCATCATTTGCAGTGAACACAAGTCTTGCTGTTTCTCCCCCTGGGATTGGAAGTTAATTCCATCTGTGTTCCTATCCTGAGTCAGGCAATGGGGGAATCAACAGCAGAAGACAGAGATAATCTAACGGTACATCTGCACTAGCTCGTTAGTTCGAGCTCGGTAGGGTAATGAGGGCAAGCGGAGTTGCAAATGAAGCCCGAGATTTAAATATCCCGGGCTTCATTTGCATGTTCCCTGGCGCCACCATTTTTAAATCCCCCTTACTCCAAACTCCGTGCCCGCGGCTACATGCGGCATGGACTAGGTAGTTCAAATTAAAGATCCTAATTCGAACTACCGTTACTCCTCATGGAATTAGGATCTTTAATTAGAACTACCTACTCCGTGCCGCGTGTAGCCGCGGGCACGGAGTTCAGATTAAGGAGGATTTTAAAATGGCAGCACCCGGGAACATGCAAATGAAGCCTGGGATATTTAAATCCTGGGCTTCATTTGCAACTCTGCTTGCCCTCATTACCCTACCTAGCTCGAACTAACGAGCTAGTGTAGCCGTACCCCAAGGGAAAAGGAAGATGCTTGATTAGTTGTCTATCTTGTTGTCTCAGTTTCCAGCCATGAAAGGCTTGGAAAAATTAGACTCCGAGTAAAATGCAAAAAGAGAATATCCGGCCCCAAGAGACAAGCTAAGTGAACTACATCTTCGGGCCTCAGATAATGAGGGGTCTCTAAAAATACCCCCAAATTACTAGTTTTTACTTGCCTCTTTGCCTATGTATAGATAGATAGATAGATAGATAGATAGATAGATAGATAGATAGATAGATAGATAGATAGATAGATAACTTTATTATTTCTCTTTTCATTGTCCTTTCTGTTAGAATAATACATGTTTTTTTGGAAATGCAATGAGGCCTCTTTAACTTGACATAGCTTAGGGCCTCAGCATGTCTTAACCCGGTGTTGCAGCCAGGTATGGGCAGAGATATGCATAATTTTTGTGGATTAAATCTATGCAGCCATGTCTAAATACTTGTTTTTTGAAGGGAGGAATTTCTACAAGAACAGCAAATTGCTAAACGACTAAATAAAGGTTTTGGCTCTGCAGAATGAATGCAGAGAATGGAAAAGGGACATTTTTTCTGGTTTTATTCTGTCCAGGTGCCAGCTATCCTGAGGAGAATATACATTCATATGCCTACCATCAAGCAGGGTAGCTTGAGGCAGTTCCTGGTGGAGGCAGTGTCCATTCTAGCCCACCATCACCTAGAGGCAGTGATCTTCAGCCTCCTCACCAAACGTCTGCCGATGGACAGGTATATAGTGCTCCTTACAGTGTTCATTTTGGTAACCATGGATCCCACAGCTTCACTGGAAGATGTAAGGCTTCATTTAAGCCACAGACAGGTTGAGATAATTCCTAAAGGTTAATAGCTTGGGTCTTTCTGCAGAAAGGTCCAAGACCATGTCAAGGTGGGTGCAGGGAGAAATTAAGTTTCATTCTGTTTCCATTAATTAATAGTTGCTTTGGCATCCTAAAGACTTCCCTTTACTGGCATCACTGGAGTGGACTTTTGCCTCTCCAGACCCCTGAACTAACATCACCCTGGAAATTGCCAGTGACTGTTCGTTTTCTGGTAGCATGAAAGCTTCAAATCCAAATTCCTGGCTGATTAGCAAGGATAGGGCACCAGGCTTTTGGTATCAGGAAGGGTATGGCTGCTGGAATGGAGTTGTCATTCTTGGTACTTAAAGACAGGGCGGTAAGCATATCTATCATTTCATTCAAACATCCCTAGCTGAATTATCAGTCATCTGTGCTGGAATCTAAGAACATAAGAACGGCTGTAGAGGGTCAGACCAAATGTCCATCTAGCCCAGGTTCCTGTCTTCAGACAGTGGCCAATGCCAGGTGCCCCATAGGGAGTGAACAGAACATGCCCATTCTGGCAAATAGAGGCCAGGGAATGCCATTTGTAAAGAGGTCATGGGCTAGCCACAAATATTTGTTCTCATAGTTGTACATCCAGTTAGTAGGAAGATCATTTTTCTTTCTTCAACTTGTCTCCCAGGCCCTAGATCTTTGGGCATCATATGCTCATGATTCCATATCTACTGAGAAGTAGGAAAACAGGAACTGTGATTAGAGCTCTGTGTCCTTTCCTTCTGAAGTCTAGCATTAATGGTTATGGTGCAGTAAGGCTAGGGTTGTGTCTATACAGCACCCTAAACTTGAAATAAGATGCACAATTTGCACTCCGCAAATTGCGTATCATATTTTGCATAGCCTATTTTGAAATGTGGCGCTTCTACACAGCACCAAATGTCGAAATAATGTGCTATTTCAAGCCATCCCTTATCCCTCATGCAACAAAGTTTATTGGGATGGCAAAATAGTGTGCCCATTATTTTGAAAAATATTTCAAAATAACGGGCTGCTTCTGTAAATGTGGGGTAGGTATTTCGGGATACCTCCAGGATCCCAAAATAGTCATGCACTGTAGAAATGTAACCTGAAATGTAACTTAACTTAGTTCTGTAACTAGAAACTCAATATGTAAAACATGAGGACCATATAAGGAGGACAGCACTCTGAACTTGCTCATCATAGGCAGGGCTTGACAAATAATACAATCTACTCATCCATGGCGTGTAGATTGTAACCTGGAAGAGCCGGGTTCGGGCGATCTGTGCATGCGCAGATCGCCGGACAGCGCGGCTGGTGAGCCCTGATCATAGTCAAGGAGAAAATGTGTTCTTTACTTGAATATGATGCATATAGTCAGAGCCACAAAAGTCTCCAGGGGTCACATATAACCTATGTTAAATTGCAGTAACACCACTGAGCTGTGGAGATCTCTGGGGACAGATCCCTTGCTCGCCCCTCAAGTCCTGAAGGTCCTAATAGAAAGAATAAAGACTCCAACAAGCCAAGAAGGAAGCATGACCTCAGAGACAGAAACTGACCTGCATTTAGCAGCTGCTGCACCTCTCACAGTAAGTTAGACGACAGACATGTATTTCTCTGCTTTGTGACAAACATGCTGATGGAAAGCTAGATGAGTGGTATAATATTGTCATCTGGGCACTTCTTTTCTGAAGTACTGTTTCCTGGATTCCAGCTGTGCTTTCTGTGGCAGATTTAGAGTATGTGGCTGATTCACTTAATAATATCTGGCAATTAGAAAGTCTTTGAATCAGATTTCTTACAGTGCTTTGCAAATGTTTTGTGCAACTCATAACATGCCTTGATAGGTCCTACACATTTTTACAGCTATGGGACGCTAAGGCACACATGGAGTGAATTGCTCTCGGTCATTCATCAAGTTAGTGACAGGAGTGAGAATTTAGTCCAGCAGGTATCAGAAGGGGAGAGCGTGTGATAGTGTTAGGAAGAGACCTCTTCTTTTACCATGCTCTCCTTTCAGGCAACATGTGCCATCTTTGAAGTGGTGTCAGCATTGCAGTTGAGCAAAACTGTGCAGGAGCTGTTCCCGGAGTTGTTCACTGTTCTTCTGCAGCAGATCAGCCAAACCCTAGGACAAAAGATGCCTTTGCCCAGGATGAGACGCCGAAGGAGGTTATTTAGAAAAGGACAACAACTATGTGAGGGCAACCCTTGCAGGTAATTAGAAGAAAGGGAGCAAAACAAAGAGAATCCCAGTCCATTTGTGTGACACTCCCCAGGAGTTCTCAGGGTTATGAGGCACCTTACCATCACCTGCTTTTAATATGAGAAAGTCTTGTTTGTGCTTGCTATAGGTCAGTTCCCTGAAACCACCAAGCTCTGGCAACACAAACACTACTATCTAGGCCTCCTCAGGCCTCAGTCTCTTTGTCCTCTCTTTCTGACTACAGCTTAGAGAATCTCTATCAACAGATTCTCCTCTAAGAGAAGTCTCCCTGCGATTTACGTGCATCTCCCCACCAATCGGCTTTCCCCCATCTCTTAGTTTAAAAACTGCTCTACAGCCTTTTAAATGTTTAGTGCCAGTAGTCTGGTTCCACCCTGGTTTAGGTGGAGCCCATCCTTCCTGTATAGGCTCCCCCTCTCCCAAAAGTGTCCCCAGTTCTTGATAAATCCAAACCCCTCTTCCCTACACCATCGTCTCATCCACGCATTGAGACTCTGAAGCTTTGCCTGCCTACCTGGTCCTGCGCATGGAACTGGAAGCATTTCCAAGAATGCCACCATAGAGGTCCTGGATTTCAGTCTCTTTCCTAGCAACCTAAATTTGGCCTCCAGGACATCTCTCCTACCCTTCCCTATGTCATTGAGACCTACATGTACCACGACCACCGGCTCCTCCCCAGCACTACACATAAGTCTATCTAGATGCCTCTAGCATTTTGTCTCTTTTGCTCTCTGTTTCCCTCAAACACTCCTGTGGATGTCCCTTTAGGCAGATTCCTTATTCATGGGAGAATAGGTTTGTTGATTCTATAGCCCCACTCTAGCCAGGCAATCAGGTACATTTCTATCCAATTAGGCTTTCTCTGGGGAAGCTAATTAGTACTAGTAGTTACCAGAGTGCTGACCCCAAGTACAAGCTCTCAGCACCCTGTCACATCTCGCTGGACATAGGGCCCCAAAATATCCATTAGTGATCACTAATCTCTCTGTGTCCCAGCTTTTGGGGTCTGATTGTGAATTTTTTCCATATTACTGTACTGTGCTAGTGCCCATACACCTTGCAGATAGGAGAAAGTGACTGCAAAATGTTGTCCATAGCAACACTAGTAATATGAGATGTATGAGACTGAAATACCTCCTGGGAATTAAGTCCTTCCAAAAACAGTGGTCCCCAGGATACTGTCAATGGATGAACTGTCAATGAACAACAGACCTGACAAGTAACTGGGGTTTCCTGACTGCTTAGGCTGTGCCTTTCTATTGGTTACTACAGTTCTGTGCCTCTTTTCCCCCAGGCTTTCTATTGAAGCATTAGAGGCTGTGCTTCTCAAGGCTATGAATGAGAAGCTGATACGAACTCTCTGGAAGCAGAAAACTTGGATGCTTCTTGAAAATCCGCAGACTCACCACGAGGGGGTGTGTTTGCTGGTGAGGTAAGAGATCTAGGAGACAGCACTTCATCCTCAGGGATCGGCAACAAATAGAGTGACTGACAGGGAACTTTCAGGTATAGCTTTGTGCGGGGTGCCCTGGGTGAGAAACACAGAGCTTCCATGCGTAGGTTTTAGAGTTGTATGGTCATAGCAGCTAAGCTTTTGAAGTGCACAGTCTGCCCCATAAGTGGTTCCTTTTGTCTTCCAGGGTTCTGCAAAGATCTGGACTAATAACAGTGGAGATCATACAGAGCCTCCTTCCCTGGGTAAATTCCCCATCAGAAAAGCAGCGAGTCACCAGCACAGCTTTCTTTGCTCAGGTATGAGCAGTTCCACCATTAGGCTGTTATCTGTTGTTTACCTTTCTCTGAGGAATTGTACAGTTCAGTTCATAGGAATTCATTTTAGATAGTAGAATGTGTCCTTTATAAGGAAATCTCATAAGGAACTTCATTACACCTTTCTTAATCATTTTCTCTTTGTTATTTTTGGGGCCTATACTAGCCTAGCCTAGCTGCCTATTCTAGTTGCTGGTTAAGAGAGAGTGAGCAAGATATAGATAGGCTACGTCTACATTGGCAAGATTTTGCGCAAATAGGGTATGTCTACACTACAGCACTAATTCGAATGAACTTAATTCAAATTAGTTAATTTGAAATAAGCTAATTCGAATGAGTGCATTTAGACCTAAAAACTAATTCGAATGAGCATTTTGCTAATTCGAAATAGCATGTCCACATTGAGTGGACCCTGAACCGAAGTTAAGGCTGGCCAGAACCAGTGCCGTCAGGGCATCAGGTTAGGACTTAAGGTGTGGAGCTGCTTCCTCAGGCTAGCCGAGGGCTGTGCTTAAAAAGACCTGACCCCCACCCCGGACAGACAGTTCTCAGGATTCCCCGCTTGCATGTCTAACTCGATGGGGACATCAAAGCAGTCCTGCCTTGGAGTGCCCTGAATGCCCACACTCGGCACATTTCAGCACTCGACCATCAGCCCGGCTGCACTTGCCGCAGGCTGCCATCTGGGGGAGGTCAATCAGGGGGCTATCAGGATCCAGGAGGCCCTACAGGAAAGCTTCCACCCCGAGGAGCCCGCAGAGCCACCCCAGTCCTCCCCATCGGGGGCTCGTGCCCCATTCCTCCCTCACCTCCTTCCACTTACCCTTCCCGAGCCCCCTCTTCCTGATGTAAAAAATAAAGGACATGTGTTCAAAAATAGAAACTCTCTTTATTTAACAAAACTGGGGGCGGAGGGGATTAACCTCTGGGGGACTGGGAAAAGGAGGTGGGAGAGGGGAAGAAAGAGGGTGGGAGAGGGGAGGTGGAAACCTGGGAGGAGGGAGCTGGAAGGGGGAAGCCAGGAGAAGAAGGAGGAGGGGAAGTATAAAACTATGGTACGCCATATCTTCAGAACTGTGTACAGATGTGGTCTTCTCACCTCAAAAACGATATGGCCTTGGAAAGGGTTCAGAAAAGGGCAAGTACAATGATTAGGGGTTTGGAACAGGTCCCATATGAAGGGAGGCTAAAGAGATTGCGACTTTTCAGCTTAGAAAAGAGGAGACTGAGGGGGGATATGATAGAGGTCTATAAAATCATGAGTGGTGTGGAGAGGGTGCATAAAGAAAAGTTCTTCATTAGTTCCCATAATAGAAGGACTAGAGGACACCAAATGAAATGAATGGACATCAGGTTTAAAACTAATAAAAGAAAGTTCTTCTTCACACAAAGTTCTTCTTATAGTCAACCTGTGGAACTCCTTGCCACAGGAGGCTTTGAAGCCTAGAACTATAACAGAGTTTAAAGAGAAGTTAGATAAATTCATGGAGGTTGGGTCCGTGGAGTGCTATTAGCCAGGGGGTAGGAATGGTGTCCCTGGCCTCTGTTTGTGGAAGGCTGAAGATGGATGGCACGAGACAAATGGCTTGGTCATTGTCTTCGGTCCATCCCCTCTGGGGTACCTGGTGTTGGCCGCTGTCGGCAGACAGGCTACTGGACTAGATGGACCTTTGGTCTGACCCAGTACGGCCATTCTTATGTTCTTATGTACTAAGCGCAGGGCTCAGGGTCGGGGGTCTCACTGGAACAACTTGATTTTCATGCAAACCTGCTCCTGGGTTTGGATGTGGCCTTTGGTGGCCAGGCTGGCAGCTATCCTGCCCTAGACGGCTGCATTCCTGTGCCTAGTGTGGAGGTCGTGGACGCTGGAGGCCTCCCCCCAAACCTCGATAATGTCCACGATCTCTGCACTAGACCAGGCAGGCGCCTGCCTCTTGTGGCCCTGGGCAGGCTCCTAGGAGCCGCCAGCCTGGTCCTGGGAAGAGGCGGAGGGCTGGGTGGCAGCGGGTGGCTGGCTCATGCCATGCCAGGTGCAGGGTCTGCTGGCTGGGTGCTGGCAGGCTTGCCACTGGCACAGGCACTGTAGCCAGACCATGCCCCTTTAAGGGCTCTGGGGCTGGGAGAGGGGCAGAAAAGTTTCCCTGGTTTGGCCCAGAGTGGCCATCAGGGCAACCTGATTAGGGTTAGCCTCCAACTAGTTCGAATTAAGTGGCTACACAGCCCTTAATTTGAACTACCCAATTCGAACGAGGCGTTACTCCTCGTAGAATGAGGTTTACCTAGTTCGAATTAAGCGCTCCGCTAGTTCGATTTAAATTCGAACTAGCAGTTTGTATGTATAGCCGCTATTAAAGTTCATTCGAACTAACGGCTGTTAGTTTGAATTAACTTTGTACTGTAGACATACCCATACTTTTAACGCAAGAGTTTTTGCGTTAGAATATTTGCGCAAGAGAGCGTCTACACTGGCATGTGCTGTTGCGCTAAGAGGCGCTTTTCTGCAAACTCATCCGTGCCAGAATAGACGCTCTCTTGCGAAAGAAAGCTCCGATGGCCATTTTAGCCATTGGGCTTTCTTGCACAAGAAATTAATGTGGCCTGTCTACACTGGCCTCTTGCGCAAGAACAGTTGCACAGGAGGGCTTTTTCCTGAGCGGGAGCATCATAGGTTTTGCGCAAGAAGCACTGATTTTAGACATTAGAATGTCAGTGTTCTTGTGCAAGAACTCCCCACCAGTGTAGACAGGCAGCTGCTTTTGCGCAAAATCATGCCAATGTAGATGTAGCCATAGAATTTGAATTACTAGACCTTTTCTGACAATTCCTAGGGCTAATACTGACCAACAGCTCCTGATTTTGGTCTAGCTCAGCAAATCTTCTAAATGAATCTAGTGTCCTAATACTATAAAATAAGCAACATACAAATACATTAACATCTATCTTAGATTCTCATGAATGTAGAATAATAGATTCATAGATCATTAGAACTGGAAGGGATCTTGAGAGGTCTTCGAGTCCAATCCCCAGCCATCACGGCAGGACCAAGCACAGTCTAGATCATCCCTGACAGGTGTTTGTCTAACCTGCTCTTAAATATTTCTAGTGATGCAAATTCCACAACCTCCTGAGGCAATTTATTGCAGGGTTTAACCACCCTGACAGGCAGGACGTTTTTCCTGCTGTCCAACCTAAACTTCCCCTGATGTAATTTAAGCTCATGGCTTCTTATCTTATCCTTAGAGGCCAAGGAGAACAATTTTTCTCCATCTTCCTTAAAACATCCTTTTAGAAACTTGTATTATCTGAGTACTTCAAAATGAGAATGTAGTATCTGAGTGCCTCAAAACTCGTTAAAAGTATGTATCCCTACAACACCCCTGTGAGGCAGGGAAACACTATTAGTCCCATTTTGCAAACAGGAAACTGATGCACAGAAGGCCTAAGTGACTTGCCCAACATCATCTAGGAAGTCTTTGAGGGTGCAGGAAATTGAACTGGAACCTCCTAAGTCCTAGGCTGCTGACCACTGGAGCATCCTCCCTCTCCACAGCCTTGCTATAACGTCTGTGTCATATTTCACATTTACGCTAAGTCGCTATTTTAGAGGCTCATCTGGTGGTTCTAGGAATCTGTTTGTGCCCCCAAATCTTTCTACACCCCACCTAGGAAAGGAGTCACAAACGTGGGTTTTCAAGGTCTGCCTAGAGAGGCCTCATGAAAGCTGCCAATCAGAGCCCAGCTGGCTCAGATCTATGGAGCTACAGGGCTTTATTAGGTCAGTTCCTTTCAGGAAGTGGAGGGCCAAGAAAGGATGCTATTCTCTGGCCAAACCAATTCACAGGGGTTTATTTCAGGCAGCATTTTCTGAAGCTGAATTTGCAGAGAGAGAGTCCTTACGAGCCTTCAACATATAATTCGAGGGAGAAACTGAAAGTGGCCCCATAGGAAGAACCCAAGGAAAAAGTAGCAATAAACTGAAATGAAGCAATGACTCGCTGCTATTTCTAGGTTGGAACCAAGAGTAGTGGGCAGGCCCAGGTTCCCCAGTGGCATAAACCCGATGAAGGGGACAAGGCTTGTGGAGAGGTTGAACAAAGAACAGAATATAAAGGGTCCAGAGTTGGGGCTGAAGACCCTAGTGAGGGCAACAGGACCTAAAAGGCATTTGTTTGGACTTTGGGACTTGGCCAGAGGGCTGAGCCATGGAAGACTCACTAAGATCGACTGGCAGGATGCACCTGGGCGAGAAAAGGACTGTGGTATCAAATGCAGTCACTGAGAGGCTTTCAAGGGATGAGCAATCCCCCATTATAGTGCCTAAAAGGAAAAAATCCATGTTTTTAACACAGTACTCATTCATATAGAATAATAAATTACAGTGTATTACGTGTCTCCTCAAATTATATTCGCTATCTTAATGAACAGATTAGAGCTAATGGACATGTTGATTTTATTTCAGCTAATGACTGATCCCATACTCAGGGAGAAGAAGACCCTTAAGTCTGCCTTACATATATTAGAAGAAAGGTCACGGGACAATAACAGCATTGTCCGTCAAATGGCTGTAAGAGGCCTAGGCAATTTAGTCTATGGGGCACCTGAGAAGGTAAGATAGAATACTGAATACAATGCAGCATAACTAGAGAAACTAAAGGAAACAATTGCTCAGGATTTACAGAGGCCATGCACAATGCACTAGGCCAACTTCTGCTCTCTCATACCCCTGTAACCTCTTTGCAGTCAATACACAGCAGGTTTGTTCCCTTGGTAAGCTGGGCATAAGGAAACAATATGGACTTAATATGATCATATGTAAATGTATACTCCCAGGAATGAAGAGTGTAGGCTTTATTTCCAAGATGAGAGATTCTATTCCAGGAAACAGAGACACTAAAAAACTCAAATCATGATAGATAATCAGCTGAACGTAAGCGCCCAGTACAAAGCTGTGACCAAAAGAGCTGAGGTGATCCTCGGAGGCATAGACAGAGGGATTCTGAATAAGAATAAAGAAGTTATTTTACCTCTGCTTATGGCACTGGTGTGAGAACTGCTAGAATACTATGTCAGGATCATGCCTGCAATTCAAGAAGGATGCTGATAAATTGGAGAAGAGTCACAAGAATTTTCAAAGGGCTAGAAAATGTGCCTTTAGATTCAATGGGGGGGGGGGGGGGCAGGGAATGAAGCTAAACTAATTCAGACTGCTAGTAAGGCATACATTTTAATGGTAATTTTAATCATTGGAACCATTTACCAAGGGTTGTGGTGGGGTCTCTATCAGTAGCAACTTTAAAAACAAGATGGGCTGTTTTTCTAAAAGAGGTGCTCTAGTCAAACAGACATTATTTTGGGGAGGTTCTGTGTTGTGAAGGAGGTCAGACTGAATGATCACAATGGTCCCTTTTGGCCTTCAAATCTAAGTAATTAGAAATCTAATAGGATTACATAGGCGTAATATGGCACAGAGTTTGGCTTATTGTAGCTAGTACCTGATGTAAAATATAGCTATAGGTCACTAGGGGGGCAGATGAAATTCCCACTGCTTCATAATTGCTAAAAAAAACATATTAGAAATGTGCTTAGTGGAAAGTGTTTTTTAATGTCATACGTCTGAACAGGTGAAAAAGTACAAGAAGTTTCTTCTGGAGGCACTGATCAGGACTTTAGAAGACACTTTCAGTTCTGAAGTCGTCGAAAGCATGAAGGCACTGGCCAAAGTCCTTAAGGAGCTGAAAGGGAAGGACATAGGTTCTTCCTTCAGAGACCTCACCACACAGATCCGGAAGTACTTCGATAATGTACGTGAACAGAAGCCTTCAACCCCAGTTCAGCTGACATTGATGAGGCTCCATTTACAATGCATGATGTGTCCTCACTGGGCATTGTTCATGTCAGAATGAAGTGATTTTAGGCCTTAGGGAAGAGATGTGTTTTATGGAGGAGCAGAGAATTAAGAAAATGAGGATGCCATCCCTGCTCCTTCAGTCTCACCCTTCTGTTCATCTTTATTTCCAATGAGAATGGCAAAGGAAGTATGAATACTAGATTAGGTAGCTGCATAACAAGGAAAATGGGCATACAGGGTGTAATAGACTGTTTTGGGCCTGCTCCATACGATTTTTATGTCAGATGGTTGAAATTATTCCATTTTGCAGAGAAGTTTGAGATTTCAAATTTTGGTTTTGTTCCTATTTGGGGGACACACCCCCCAGCCCAAATTTCAAAACTCTTTGTGAAACAGTAATACTATTCTCAACCCAGCTCTACTGGGAGCCTTGCCTGAGGGCAGTCTACTGGCAGACTATGCTGGAGACAGGGAACCTGGAAACACTGGGAATTAGAGGTGCCAGGGTGCACATTTCCTGGCTCCTTGTCAGCCTGCCAGACAGGCTGTTCTGAAGGTGAGGGCCAGGAAGCCCAAGATCCCAGTCAGCCTGCTAGATGGGTCACCAAGAAGCTGACCAAGTACCCCTACTTGGCTTCTGGAAGAATTTTGTCAAAATTGAACTGTCTTCAAAGTATTTTGATGAATCAACACATTTGGCCCAAACTTGATTAATTCCAGTTCTTTTAAACTTCTGTCGTTGGAATCACTCTACCCTAATGTAGAAGAGACAGCTGTGCTAGATACATGATGTGGTTATTTCTTCGTTACCAACCTGTGTGGCTTTCTTGGCTATAGGAGGACAACACTCTTCGTGCATTGGCCTTTGTCCTGTTTGGTATCCTGGCCGGCTCTGCAAAGAGAAAATGGAAGGACTATTTTGCCAAGCAGGTTAGACAGAGCTGGGTCACGCTTCTTATGCACCTGCAAGATCCAAGCCCTGAGGTTTCAATGGTAAGAATGACAGTGACTTAATTACTAAGCAAAAAGAATCTTCCTCCTGATGCCAGGGGAGCTCTGCTATTCCTTCCCGCAGTGGAGACCTAAATTCTTCCCTCAGTTCATTGCCCTCCTTTTGAGTTAATCCCAGACAGGCTGGTCCTTAGCAGCCAGGGTTGTCTCACTGGAGTTCAGGATAGGTCATGGGTCTGATCCCAAGAGTTCATTCCTGCCTATCTCTGCACCCCACGTTCCTGCCTCCCCACAACAGAGGAAAGACCACAGCTATGCCTAGTGAAGCAGCTTTCATAGCTACATCCGTTCTGAAAAAACATTGCTGCTATCTCCAGTTTTCAGTATTATAAAATCATAGAACCATAGGTTTGGAGGAGACCTCAGGAGGTCACTGAGTCCAACCTCCTGCCCAAAACAGGACCAGCCTCAACTAAACAATCCCAGCCAGGGCTTTGTCAAGCTAGGACTTGAAAACTCTAGATTTAGAGGTTCCGTTGCCTCCCTAGGTAACCCATTCCAGTGCTTCACCACCTTCCTAGTAAAATAGTTTTTCCGGCTATCCAACCTAGACCTCCCCCACTGTAACTTGAGACCATTGCTCCTCATTCAGTCATCTAGTACCACTGAGAACAGCCTCTCTCCATCCTCTTTGAAATCCCCCTTCAGGTAGTTAAAGCCTTCTATCAAAGCTCCCCTCACTCTTCTCTTCTGAAGACTAAATAATCCCAAATCCCTCAGCCTCTCCTTGTAAATCATGTGTTCCAGCCTCCTAATCATTTTTGTTGCCCTCCGTTGGACTTTCTCCAATGTATCAACATTTTTTAAGTAATGGGGTGCCCAGAATTGGATGCAATACTCCAGAAGTAGAATCCCTTTCCCCCTATTAAAGTCATGCTGGCATATTTTCTGTCTATTACTTCAGGGGAATCCCTTTTATTCTTCGGGTAGATGAGCAGTAAAGGACATGAGTTCCATTTGAATGAGCACAATACGTGTTATGGAACAATTCAATGGTGCAACCCTCTTTTTCAGGAGTGCAGAGCTACATTTCATCTCTGTGCCCCATTTTTGGGACTGAAGAGGCTCCAAACTATACTTAATGAGCATCTTAGTTGGAGAACCGAGCTGAACCCTGAGGAGCTCCAGATGGATATCTGCAGACACCTTGTGAGTGACCTATAGAATTATATGAGATTATTGACAGCATAGGCTTGTGGTGTAGAAGCAGGGGGAATGTGTGATGGGCAATGGAAGTATCTATGGGTATGTCTACGCTACAAAGTTAGTTTGAACTAACGGACGTTAGTTCGAACTAACTTTCATAGGCGCTACACTAGCGCTCCGTTAGTTTGAATTTAATTCGAACTAACGGAGCGCTTAGTTCGAACTAGGTAATCCTCATTCCACGAGGATTAAGCCTAGTTCAAACTTACTAGTTCGAATTAAGGGCTGTGTAGCCCCTTAATGCGAACTAGTGGGACGCTAGCCCCCCCCAGGTTTCCCTGGTGGCCACTCCGGCCAACACCAGGGAAACTCGTATGCCCCCCTCCCGGCCCCGGACCCCTTAAAGGGGCACGGGATGGCTACGGTGCCCATGCCAGGTGCAAGCCTGCCAGCACCCAGCAGGCAGACCCTGCACCTGGTGCGGATCGAGCCACCCACCCGATGCCCCCCAGCCCTCCCCCTCTTCCCGGGACCAGGCTGGCGGGTCCTGGGAGCTTGCCCGGGACCGCAAAAGGCGGGCTCCCTCCTGGGCTAGTGCGGACATCGTGGACCTCGTCCACGATCTCCGCACTAGGCACAGGAAGGTGGCCGGCTAGGGCAGGAGAGCTGCCAGCCTGGCCACCCAGGAGCAGGAGTGCATGAAAATCAAGGTGGTCCACTGAGACCCCCGACCCTGAGCCCTGAGCTTACAATGGCCATCCTGGGTCAGAACAAAGGTTCATCTATCCCAGTAGCCTGTCTGCCGACAGCGGCCAACCCTAGGGACCCTGGAGGGGATGGACCGAAGACAGTGACCAAGCCATTTGTCTCGTGCCATCCCTCTCCAGCCTTCCACAAACTTTGGGCAGGGACACCACTCCTACCCCCTGGCTAATACCACTCCATGGACCCAACCTCCATGGCTTGATCTCACTTCCCTTTAAACTCTGTTCTAGTTGTAGCCTTCACAGCCTCCTGCAGCAAGGAGTTCCACAGGTTGACTCTGTGCTTTGTGAAGAACAACTTTCTGTTACTAGTTTGAAGCCTGTTACCCATTCCTTTCCTTTGGTGTCCTCTAGTCCTTCTTTATGGGAACTAATGAAGAACTTTTCTGTATGCACCCTCTCCACCCAACTCCTGGTTTTAGAGACCTCTATCCTGTCCCCCCTCCGTCTCCTCTTTTCTAAGCTGAAAAGTCCCAGTCTCTTTAGCCTCTCTTCATATGAGACCTGTTCCCAACCCCTGATCATTTTAGTTGCCCTCCCCTCTCCCACCCTCTCTCTTCCCCTCTCCCACCCCCTTTTCCCAGTCTCCCCCAGTTTTGTTCAATAAAGACAGATTCCATTTTTGAACACAATTGTCCTTTATTTTGTACATCAAGAAGAGGGGCTAGGGAAGGGTAAGTGGAAGGAGTTGAGGGCGGAATGGGGTACGCGCCCCCGATGGGGAGGACTGGGCTGGCTCTGCGGGCTTTTGTGGTGGAAGCTCTCCTGCAGCCCCCCAATTGCCCCATCTCCCCAGATGGCAGGCTGCGGCAAGTGCAGCCGGTCTGATGGCCAAGTGCTGTGATGTGCCCAGCGTGGGCACTCTGGGCACTCCAAGCCAAGACTGCTTTGCAAGCGGGGCACCCCTGAGAACTGTCTGTCCGGCGTGGGGGTTGGGACCCTTTAAGCACAGCCCTCGGTAGCCTGAGACAGCATCTCCGCGCTCTTAGTCCTCCTCTGATGTCCTGCCGGCACTGCTTCCGGCCATCCTTAAGCCCGGTTCAGGGTCCACTTAATGTGGACATGCTAGTTCGAATTAGTAAAACGCTAATTCGAACTAGTTTTTTAGTCTAGATCCGTTAGTTTTAATTAGCTTAGTTCGAATTAAGTAATTCGAACTAAGTTAGTTCGAATGAACTTTGTAGTGTAGACGTACCCTATTAGAGTGGGATACAGGACTGAGGGTGAGAGGAATGTAAATCTGCCATAGATTCCCACTTTCCCCACTTCTACACAGCCTCCTGTCCTTTCTTTTATTTACTTGTTTAAATTAAAAAAAAAGTCTGAGTGAGTCCAATAACTGACAGCAGTGGCAAGAGGAACACAGACTGTTTACTTGTGGTTTGTAAAGGCATGTGTTGGCAGTCAAAGGGCATTTCTAGCCAGAGAGAGCTCATGTGTCCCTGATTTTCTCTAGGCCAAAGAGAAGGCTGAGCTACTGGAGAACTTTTACAAAAGCACCATCACATACTTCTGCAGCAGCTGGGAAGAGATCCGGGCAGTTGCAGCCAAGTTAGCTGGTGAGAGAAAGTGTGCCGTGTCCCTTTTGGTATTCCCTTTGAGGTAGACAGAAAAAGTCCCTGTGTGCAGCACTGAGCTACTATTAATCTCTCCGTGCTGTGACTTCTCATGCATAAATGGAGATGTTAATGTTCTCCTACTTCTCCAGTGTGGTGTTAGGAGGAATTTGTAATTTGCAATAGAATGCTTTGAGATGGCGCAGTCATTTAGTAGCAGAGGCTGGCACACTGTCACGTAGGGTATGTTTATTCTCCGATCAAACTAGTGTGCTAAAAATAGAGTAGCTGTGGCAGGAGTAGCAGGAGGGGTTAACTATTCCAAGGATGATCCCATCCAAACCCAAAAGTCTGTTCTCAAGGTGGCTAGCTCCTCCGACTGCTTCTGTCATCTGACCTGCACTCTATTTTTAGTAGTCCGAGTTAGTGTGGACTCAAACTATAGACCTAAGCTCAGTGTTGTTCACTGTTCCTTACTGGTGCTTCATCACTGGGAGGTAGGCAGGCCACCGCCACACAGTGCCTGCTGTTGCAGGTTCCTGATTGCCTTGCCCAGGAAGCACTAGATTCCTCCCCTTTGGCCCTGTGCCATCCTTTCCTTAGCACACCCATGCAAGCCAGGCAAGCATTGTGGCCTAATTAATTTATCCATGTGAGATCCTTGCTTAGTACGCACTTATTCCTGGCCCCAGCCCTTTGTTCACACCACTAGATTAATACACTATCCTAGTATATCTCCACTAACTGACAGCAGTGGCAAGAGGAACATAGATTGTTTAAAGCAAATGAGGTTTTATGTAAACATTCTTAATTTTTTTCTCTTCAGTGTGGACGCTAAACTTTTCTAGTATTTTCTTGCCTACAGCTCACCTTAGACCCACAATAGAAGCCAAAGGGCCAATGTTATCACCTTGCACTTAACAAGAGAAGGTTTTTTATTGATGTTTATTTTACACTGCTTATTTAGGCATCATCCTGGAACATACGGACACCAAGAATATGAAATGGCTGGACATGGAACATCTGTTGACCTGTAAGTAACAAATACAGGTGAAATCCTATTCATTAGTGAGTTATAAAGAAATTTAGCTGACAAGCAAGCAGTAACTGATACCACAGGTGTGAAGTGCATCAGCCACACATCAAAGGACAGATTCAGCTTTAGTCTGCTCTGAAAGAGGTACGTCTACACTATAGCGTTAATTCAAGTTAACTTAATTCGAAATAGTTAATTTGAATTAAGCTAATTCGAATTATGCATCTATACACAAAACCTATTTCAAAATAGCATTTTGTTATTTTGAAATAGCGCGTCCACACTGAGTGGACCCTGAACCGAAGTTCAGGCTGGCCGGAACCAGTGCTGGCAGGGCATCAGGTTAGGACATAGTGTGTGGGGCTGCTGCCTCAGGCTAACTGAGCTCCGTGCTTCACGGGACCCTACCCCCACCCCGAACAGACAGTTCTCAGGGTTCCCCGCTCGCTTGTCTACCCCGATGAGGGAGAGCAAAGCAGTCCTGTCTTGGAGTGCCCTGAGTGCCTGCACTCGGGACACCACAGCACTCGGCCACATGGAGCCAGAGCTGCCCCTGGGCACACCGGTGCGTCTCGTAGGGTTGTTGCCATCAGCCCAGCTGCACTTGCTGCAGGCTACCGTCCGGGGAGTCCATCGGGGGGCTGTCAGGATCCAGGAGGCCCTGCAGGAGAGTGTCCACCCCGAGGAGCCCTCAGAGCCACCCCGGTCCTCCCCACCGGGGGCTCGTGCCCCATTCCTCCCTCACGTCCATCTACTTACTCCTCCCTAGCCTCCCTTCCTGATGTCAAATAAAAGACATGTATGTTCAAAAATAGAAACTGGGTTTATTGAACAACAGGGTGAACCTCTGGGGAGACTGGGAAAAGGAGGTGGGAGAGAGGAATAGAGTGGGTGGGAGAGGGGAGGGTGAAACCTGGGAGGAGGAAGTTGGAAGGGAGAAGCAAAGGGAAGAAGGGGGAAGGGAAGATCAGGGCCCAAGGTTGGGGGTCTCACCGCACCAACTTGATTGTCATGCAAACCTGCTCCTGGGTTCGCATGTGGCCTTTGGTGGCCAGGCTGGCAGCTATCCTGCCATTGACGGCCGTGTTCCTCTGTCTAGTGCGGAGATCATGGATGCTGGGGCATCCCTCCCAAACCTGAATAAGGTCCATGATCTCCACCCTGGACCAGGAAGGCACCCGCCTTCTCCAGCCCCTGTCAGGCTCCTGGGTGCTGGCAGACTGCTCCTGAGGAGCAGTGGAGGGTTGGCTGCCAGTGCCTTGCTGGCTCACGTTTTGTGGCTACTGGCTCAGGGGCCCCGGTGGCCACTGCTGGCTCTTGGCTGGTAGGCTTGGATCTGGCACGGGCCAGGGTCTATCCCTTTAATGGCTCTGGGGCCAGGGGGAGAGGAGAGGAAGTTTTCCTGGTTGTGCCCAGAGTGGCCACCAGGGCTCCCTGGGAAGGGCTGGAGGCCCCCTATTTTGAATTAATTGTCTACACAGCACTTAATTTGAAATAGCTATTTCAAATTTGGTGTTACTCCTCGTAGAATGAGGTTTACCAAATTTGAATTAAGCGCTCTGCTATTTCGAATTAATTTCGAAATAGCGGTTTGCATGTATAGATGCTATTAAAATTAATTCAAAATAACAGCTGTTATTTTGAATTAACTTTGCGGTGTAGACGTACCTGGAGGAAACTGCAGCCAGTGTGATATAAGTCAGTGCATCTCCTGGCTACCCTGGCAATGCCTCTTCCCAACCTGTGTGATCCACTCTTTGGGCTCCATCGGCTCCCTGGGAGCCACTTTTTGCTACCCCAAACTCCACACCATCAGATTTATTTCTGTCAGGAGATGTAAACTAACTTAAAAGCAGAAGCTATTGAGTCAATGGAGCACCTTCCAATTGGATGAGTTTCTGGTAGGGTCAGGGTCTCCCCTCTCCCCCCTCCTCCATCTCAGTTTGGAGCTTGGAAGGATCCCAATGGAGGAACCTAAAGCTTTGTTTGTACAGAGAGCTTCTGGAGCTTGGTACTCACTGGTACTAAATCTCCAGCTACTGCAGGCATAGGTGACTATATGAAAAGTGAGTCATATTCTCTGTAATTCCAGCTCTCCAGGTCCTACAGAATGACCCAAGTCCCATTGTCCAGCTGGTGGCAACTCAGGTCCTAAGAGACATCTGACCTGGATGAGTGCTCGGGGAATGAAGCACAGACAAATAGAAGAAAGAGCTCCTGCTTCTGTTTCCAGCTTGCACATCATATACTTGGGTGGGAAGCTAGACTGAACGCTATATCTGCTAGCTGTCTATGGGGTAGGGGAGTAGTATAAGGGCCCTACCATCAATCAAACATTAGCCCCGCCCCCTGACCCTGGAAGTCCCCCCCCCCCGACTCCCCGGAAGTCCCTTCTCCCTTGTCACTGGCAGTCCCGCCCCTGGAGGGTAGTACATCCGGGTCGAGAGGGACAGGTGACCGGAAGTAAAAAAGGATGTCATGTGACCCCGGTTAGGCCCGTCCCCTGTCACCGGAAGTCCCGCCCTTGGGGGTAATACATCCGGGGTAAAGAGGGGCAGGTGACCGGAAGTAAGGGGTGTCATGTGACCCCTCTAAGGACTTGCCCCTCCTCCCTCTACCAATCAGGAAGGGCTTTCCCCGTAGGAATGCCCCGCGAACCGCTTTGACCAATCGGGGGGCAGTTCCGGGAACGGATGACCCGCCCAGAAGTGGGTCGTGTGACCCCTCTAAGAACTCAACCCGCCTCCCTCCACCAATCAGGAGGAGTTTTTTCCCTGTAGGACTGCCTCGTGAACTGCTTTGACCAATCGGGGGGCAGTTCCGGGAACGGATGACCCGCCCAGAAGTGGGTCGTGTGACCCCTCTAAGAACTCACCCTGCCTCCCTCTACCAATCAGGAGGGTTTTTTTCCCTGTAGGACCGCCCCACAAATCGCTTTGACCATTCGGGGGGTGCAGTTCTGGGACCCGTTGACCAGACCGGAAGCTGGTCGTGTGACCCCTCTAAGAGCTTCCCGTGACACCCTCTGTCAATCAGAGCATAGCACTTCCCCATAAGTTCTAGCGCCACACAAAAGAGGCCATCTTGTTCCAAGATACAGCTAGGACACCGCAGCGGCACGCCCACGCTGTCTGAGCACGTTCCGCTCAAGCAGAGGCGGCAACAATACCTGCAAGAGTGGTCATGACTGTATACTGTGTGGCAAAACTCACAATAATTTTTCGCTCCGAACAACTTTTTCACATCCAGAACCCCATAGTAATGCTCATCTCCGCCAAGCGCCGCGCGCCCGGGGCCGGCGCTCCCCCCGCAAGAGCCACGCGCCCGGGGCCGGGGCCGGCGCTCCCCCCGCCAAGCGCCGCGCGCCCGAGGCCGGCACTCCCCCTGCCAAGCGCCGCGCGCCCGGGGCCGGCGCGCCCCCCCGTGCAAGCGCCACGCGCTATGTGCCCAGGGCCAGGTCAGCCCCGAGCACCTGGCGGGTGCATGCAAATGCCCCTGCGGGCGCCATAGCGCCCGTGGGCACCGTGTTGGGGACCACGGACCTACGGCAATAACAGTATTTAATAAGATTTCCAAACACAGTTCAGGACATAGGCCCTGGAGCTTGCAGTTTATACCCTCTGGAGTCCAAGTCAAACAGTCATGGTACCGCTGGGCTGGCGCATTTATGACACAACCCTCACAGTCCTCAAAAAGCTTTTCCCTAAGACAGTGACTAAGGACGGTATAAACACTAATGCGTACAATAGAGCGCATAACTTTTTTACGCTTATGATGTGGCACTGGCTCAACTAGGTCAATGCACAGCCACCTCCTGAATTCTTCATGGCCGTCATCCTAGGCGTTCTCTTCAATGCTTTGTATCGGTGTTGAGCAAAAACAAGGTGGGCCCGGTTCGTCTTCCTCGTCCGATGCAATGCTGTCCTGGGTCTGACGGTCAGCTAGAAAGGCATCGTCAAGCTGTCAAAAGATTGCCAGAAAGAAATAATGTAAGACGCTCTGGTCATTTTTTTTTTAAAGTTTACAAAATCCCGGATTCCTAACCCCATGATGCCCCAACTTCGATCTTTCATTTACCTATTTGGCTTCTTTTCCATGCGTCTTGTCCGACTCCTGGGAGCCATGGGCACCTTCTTCCTCCAGGCTATCTAGCTTGTCTGGCTGCATCGTGAGCGGTTGGGTTTCGGTGTCAGATATTGGTGTATCCATCAGCGGGTGGGTCAAAGGGCTCCCTTCAACTTCTCCTTCCTCCTCGGAACTGTCGCTGATGTAGCGCTTTCTTCTCGGCACCAAAACAAAGTTGGTGAAAGAAGCCATGTTTCCGCTCAGCGTTTGCACGCTCTCTGAAACACGCGCTCTTGGAACAAGATGGCCTCTTTTGTGTGGCGCTAGAACTTACGGGGAAGTGCTATGCTCTGATTGGCAAAGGGTGTCACGGGAAGCTCTTAGAGGGGTCACACGACCCGTCTTCGGTCTGGTCAACGGGTCCCGGAACTGCACTCCCCGGATTGGTCAAAGCGATTTGTGGGGCGGTCCTACAGGGAAAAAACCCCTCCTGATTGGTAGAGGGAGGCAGGGCGAGTTCTTAGAGGGGTCACACAACCCACTGCTGGGTGGGTCATCCGGTCCCAAAACTGCCCCCCGATTGGTCAAAGGGGTTCGCGGGGCGGTCCTACAGGGAAAAACCCCCTCCTGATTGGTGGAGGGAGGCGGGGCAAGTTCTTAAAGGGGTCACACAACCCACTGCGGGGCGGGTCATCCGGTCCCAGAACTGCCCCCCCGCTTGGTTAAAGCGGTTCGCGGGGCGGTCCTACAGGGGAAAAACCCTTCCTGATTGGTTGAGGGAGGCGGGGCGAGTCCTTAGAGGGGTCACATGACACTCCTTACTTCCGGTCACCTGCCCCTCTTGACCCCGGATGTATTACCCCCAAAGGCAGGACTTCCGGTGACAGGGGACGGGCCTAACGGGGGTCACATGACACCCGGTCAGCTGTCCCTCTTGACCCGGATGTACTACCATCCAGTGGCCGGACTTCTGATGACAGGGGAGAAGGGAATTCTGGCGGTCAGGGGGCGGGACTTCCGGGATCAGGGGGCAGGGCTAACGTTTGATTGATGGTAGGGCCCTTATACTACTTAGGGGATTCCACATGCCGGGGGAATTCACTTAAATTGGCATTTAAGCATCTAACTGTGGATTTTGGTGATTTCCTTTAGATATCCAGGGCCTTTAACTGTGCTTGTATTGTCCAGTCTCATAAGTTGCTGAGTGTCCTCAAACTCCCTCTGATGATATTGGGAGTTCAGAACACTCTGCCCTTCAAAGAAGGTACTCAGCAGATATCATTCGTCCTCCAAATTTAGAGGCTATGATCCTCCACCTCATAGAAAAAGTTTCCTGAATAGTTAGGTTTCTAGTCTCTCTCAGCACTTTACTCTTGCCCTCCTGGGTTCTGGGCCTATGAGGAGTCACCAGACAACAGTTAGCAAAGGAGGGTAAAAGGCTGAGGGGGTCTGGGATATCATTGTCTGTGGTTCTCAATGGGGAGAGAATCTTCCTGTGATGGCTGAATATGGGAAGGGGATCAGTGTTTTCCCCTGTTGAATTGACACTTTCTGATCATTCACTATATTAGGTAATAGGAGTTCCCCTAATCTTGTGGTGTTTCCTGTTTTGGAGATTGTTTTCCATTCCATATCCAGCAGCTTAATCCCAACCCATATTATTATATTTATTAAGGGGCATTGTACAAATGCTGATGACTCTTTAAGTTTATTTCTCAGGTGCTGGCCATGCTGTGCCTCACAAACAGTCACCTGTAAATAACCCTCCCCTGTAAATAATATAGTGTTTGTATTTACTGTGCACATGTTTCCAATTAAACTCTTTGAAGTATCTGTTTCAATTACTCAGGGGCCTGATTTCTTCTTTCAGAGTATGTCTACACTACAGCATTATTTCAAAATATCTTATTTCGAAATAGCGCGTCTACACACAAAATGCATTTTGAAATAGCGTTTTGCTATTTCGAAATAGCGCGTCCACACTGAGTGGACGGTGAATCGCATTTAAGGCCGGACAGAACCAGGTCCGGCAGGGCATCAGGTCAGGAGTTACTTTGTGTGGCTGCTGCCTGAGGCTGTCTGAGGCCTGTGCTTAAAGGCACCCCCCTGGACAGCCAGTTCTCAGGTTTCCCTGCTTGCTTGCCTACCTCCATGAGGGACAGGAAACCATTTTGTCTCTGTGTGCTCTGGTTGCCTTCACTCGGGACATCACAGCACTCTGCAACGTGAAGCCAGAGCTGCCCCTGGGCACTCTGGTGCTTTTCGTGGACGCGTTGCTGCGGACCTGTCTGAACTTTCTGCAGGCTGCCATCTGAGAGGTCCATCAGGGGGCTGTCAGTATCCAGGAGGCCCTGCGGGAGAGCTTCCATCCTGAGGAGCCCTCAGAGCCTCTCTGGTCTGCCCCACTGGGGGCTTGTGCCTCATTCCTCCCTCACGTCCTTCCACTTACCTCTCCCTCAGCCCCCTTCCTGATGTCAAATAAAATACACGTATTTTCATGAACACAAACTATCTTTATTTAACAAAACCCCGGGGGAGAGGGGGGAGAATGAAACTCTGGTGAGACTGGGGAAAGGAGGCGGGAGAGAGGAGAAGAGAGGGGGGGAGAGGGAAGGGGGAAAACTTGGGGGGAGGAAGCAAGGGGAAGAAAGGGGAGGGGAAAATCAAGGCTCAGGGTTGGGGGGCTCTCCAGACCAACTTGATTTTCATGCAAACTTGCTCCTGGGTTCACATGTGGCCTTTAGTGCCACGCTGGCAGCTATCCTGCCATTGACGGCCGCATTCCTCTCTCTAGTGCAGAGATCATGGACATTGGGGGCAATCCCCCCAAACCTGAATAAGGTCCATGATCTCCACCCTGGACCAGGAAGGTGCCCGCCTTCTCCAGCCCCTGTCAGGCTCCTGGGAGCTGGCAGACTGCTCCTGGCGAGTGGTGGAGGGCTGGCTGCCAGTCTTTGCTGGCTCATGTTTGGGGGCCACTGGGTCAGGGGTAGTGACTGCTGGCTCTGGCCTGGCAGGCTTGGAACTGGCACAGACACTGTGGCCAGAGTCAACCCCTAAAGGCTCCGGGGAGGGAGGAAGGAGAGGAGTGATCTTGGTTGAGGCTGGAGTGGCCACCAGGGCACCCTGGGAAGTGTCAAAGTCAGACAGGACTCACAGATTTGGCAGACTGCTCTGTTTATTTCAGCAAAGCTTTGCTAAAATGCATTCAGAAAACGTGAGTACCATACAAGGTTCAAACCCCTTGATTTTATACAGTCAAAAGGCCAAGTTAACAAGATCAAAGGGCGTGGCAAAACTTCACATTATTAGTGTGGTTAAGTATCTTCATTTCAATATCAAGCACACAGCAATCTCCTGGCTATATCTCCCTGATTATCTAGAATTGCTTTCTGTCTAACACCTAATGTTTCTCTTCCTGTTAAACTCAGGCCCAAATTGGCTAGCACCTTGATCTGCATACCTACAATCAACATTAACATACTTTTCTTCTTCCTCTTAAAAGACAAACAGAATTCCTTCAACTTATTCAATTATTACAGTACAATTCATCTTTCTCCTACAGTATAATTCTTTCTACTTTCACAATCCCTCCTTTTGGTCAAGCCTCGCCTATGACCAACAATTACTGGGTTCCTTGCATTAACCGTTCTTTGTCTTTTTGTTCATTAGTGATATTTAAAAGCATCAGATTAGCACTCTGGTGAGGGGACATGTCTGTGACATGTCTTGCACAGTTTTGGATACAACAGGAGATTAACTGAAAACATACAAACATTATTAAGATTCCAAATAGGATAGTCAGGGCTTCCTGAAACAACCAGTTTCCTATGCCAGAGAAATTGGACAAGTTACTTAGCCATTTTCACAGGGAACTTGGCTCTTCGTTGGAAAGGTATGCAATCTTTTTTAAGTAGCTAGCGCGATCTATTATATCATTGGTGTTGTCTGGTATATATACACAACATTCTTTGCCAATGAGAGCACAGGTCCCTCCTTTTGCTGCCAGCACTATATCCAATGCCTGACGGTTTTGGAGGACCACTTGTCTGATCGCTCCTGTTTCTTTGGCCAGGGCCCTTAAACTTTTTCCAGTTTCATTTTCCATGATTTTAACTACTGTTTGTAACCTCAGAAGCCTTTTTGCATGATGTATTACTCCCCCAAGTGGGTCAAAGGAACCACCAATAGCCTCTTCCCAAGTTAAAGGGCTTATGTGATTCACATACCATTGGGCATCCGACAAAGCCCTTCTTTTTCGCCTAAAATTACCGAGGGGTTCTCATGGGAAGGACTCTAACACTCGGAATTGTGGGAAGAGTTGGGCGGGATAACAGATACCTGACCAGTTAACTGGTAATGTGGTATAGGCCTTTGTTCCACAGACCCAATGATGCCCTATCAAAGCCGGGAAGGGTCGGTTGCACCCCTTTGCCATATAGGTGTCTACAAAGGAGGAGTAATATCCCCCGAAGGGCACACGGTGATTCTCCTTACGGGGAGTGGTGTTATTTGCATGGCATTAAAGATTGTACTGATGTTACAATATGCTGGAGACAACTGCTCCTCCCCAGATTCAGCCCCGTCCCATTACACACCAAACACCAGTGACCTTTTTTCTCCTCCACACTTATCCGTTTAGATACATTTATTCCCACAATTATTCCCACTGCTTCCCAAGTGTCATTACTGTTCCATGTCTTGTTAAACGGGTGAGGCCTGGGGAATTAAGTGGGATTGCCAAGACAGGAACCAGCTTGTGAGTGGGATGGAATGTGGCTGCAGACCCAGCAATTAGAGATATTAAGGGTCTGAGCGATCCATACTTGCTGGTGGATAAAAGAATTGTCATTGTCATTGTGGATTCCCCAGATCTTAAGACACCAGTGGCCGAGGAACAGGCCCCACCAGAGGCACATGTTGGAGGCAAGACCCTTTTGGTTCTGACAACCTCCACTGAGGGACCCGCAGTTACGGTTTTATGTCCACCAGGCAGCAGGCGCTAGGCTCACTACTGCTTCTTCTTGGGCCTTGCTTTTGGTCCTCATCTGCTTCAGGCAATCCTTACGCGAACGTAGGTTGTAAGGTATTGCAGGCTGTTCCTCTACGTCTTCTTCTGGAGTCAAAATTGACTCTGCATGGTCCTGAGGTGATGATTGGTCCGCTGGGGATGGTGCCTTCTTACACTGCGAAGCCTGTATCCATGCTGCGATGCCGGATAACTTAACAGCCGTCTGGGCAGTGAGCAGCACCTGATGCAGGCCCTTCCACCGGGGTTCCATGGCGTGTTTTCGTTGGTGGTGTCGTACGTAGACCCAATCACCTGTCTCGAGAGTGTGGCAGGCATCCGAGGTGGGTTCCGTCGGCCAGGCGGCTCGAACCTGTGAATGGAAGTGACTTACAGCTTGCATTAGTCCCTTGCAGTACTGAAGGAGTGTACTGTGAGTCAAGTTCAAGTCTGAGACTGGAGTAATGGTAGCCATTGTTCACATAAACAATTTCAAAAGGACTTAATTTATGTCTTTGGGATGGTAGGGACAGTGCAGCAGGTGTGTGACATGTAACACACGATCCAGGTGCTGAACAAGTTGTTCAGTAAAACGTGTACCCCGGTCACTGGACAGAGTGGCAGGAGTTTCTTTGGCAGGCATAATATGATTTAACAAACATTTGGCAACAGACAGCGAATCAGCTTTGCGACAAGGAAAGACTTCAATCCAACCCGAAAATAAGCATACCATAACCCAAATAAATTCATATAGTTGACACACAGGCATTTGTACAAAATCAAGCTGCCAATGCAAGAACAGTGCTTGGGGCAGGCCCCAGAACCCTTGAGCTACCTTTACAGGTTTGCCAACATTGTAGCTTTGGCAAGTGGTACAGGCGGCACAGTGGTGAGCTGCAAAAGAGCTGAAATGGGGGGCCCACCATTCTGCCTTAGTTACAGCAGAGATCATACCCTCCTTTCCGACATGCGAAATGCCGTGTAGCAGGGCGGCCAGAGCTGGGTAGAGCGAAAAGGGGGCCACAAAGGCACCAATAAGGGGGCGCCAAAGGGAATCAGGGTGTAGAGAGCAACCCTGGGCGACCCAGGAGTCTTTTTCTGTTTCTGAGGCAGAGTCTTGGAGCAGGGTGACTTTAGAAAGGGACTGCGGTGGTACAGAAACAGAAAGGGAACCGAGAAACGCACCTGGGGAAGGTTCTATGGCAGCATTACCCTTAGCAACATCAGTATCTGCTGTGGAGTGACCAGGGCACTTAACAATAGCTAATGCAGATGGGAGTGCATACAGGAGAGCAGCAATGTAGGGGCCATTCTTGATAGGGGTACCAGCAGAGGTAAGGAAACCCCGAGCTTGCCAGAGGGTGCCAAAGTCATGTACAACCCCAAAAGCATATCGAGAATCAGTATAAATGCTGGCGGAGCGTCCCTCAGCCAGAAAGCAAGTGCGGGTTAGGGCAACTAGTTCAGCGACTTGTGCTGAGATCACAGAAGGTAAAGGCGCAGCTCCTAGGGTTTCAGAGAGTGATACCACAGCGTATCCTGCGAGGAGACGACCTTGGCTATCTCTAAAGCAGGAACCGTCAGTGAATAACACAAGGTCGGAGTTAGAGAGAGGGACATCAGAAAGGTCGGGGCATGAGACGGTGACAGCAGAGACACTTGCAAGGCAGTCGTGGGGTTCACCGTCATTAGCCAGAGGAAGGAGAGTGGCAGGGTTCAACTGAGAACAGCACTTTATGGTGATATGCGAAGCCGAAAGCAGTAAAAGTGAGGCGGGCGGAGGAAAGGTGAGCTGTATTACATTGTAGCAGGAGAGTATCTATAGAGTGAGGGACCATGAGAGAAACAGGAGAGCGGAGGACAAGGGACTCAGACATTTCAATTAGGCGTGCCGCGGCAGCCACAGCACGCAGACAGGGGGGTAGACCTTGGGCAACAGGATCCAAGGTGGCAGAGAAATAAGCTACTGGACGATTTTTGCCACCATGCTCCTGAGTAAGAACCCCAAGTGCACAACCAGATTGCTCGTGGCAGAAAAGGGTAAAGGCTTACAGTAGTCAGGTAACCCTAAGGTGGGGGGGCAGTGAGAAGCACTAAAGAGTCAGTTTCTGAGGCAGATAATGAAGGGGAACAGAGGAGTAGATCATTTACACATTGGACCAATGTGGACCCAGAGGGGAAGACCAGGTTAACAAGGTCTTTGGCTAATGCTTGGGAAAAGTAAGACGGGCTTTCTGTGTACCCCTTGGGAAGCATACTGCTGCTCCTTGTAAGAAAAGGCAAAAAGATACTGGAACTTAGGGTGAACCGGGACAGAAAAGAAAGCAGAACACAAATCAACAACAGTAAAATGAGTTGCATCTGGCAGGATAGAAGCCAGATTAGTTGCTGGGTTAGGGATTACAGGAAAGGTGGGTACAACAATGCAGTTAATAGCTTGAAGATCCTGAACAAACCGCCATGATTTACCATCAGCTTTTCGAACTGGGAGGATAGGAGTGTTACAGGGGCTGGAATAGGGGACAATAATGCCTTGTTCCCACAGGGTGGATATGACCGGAGCTGAAACCTCTAAATCCCAAAAACCCGGTGCCACAACCCCTTCTCCGACCTTATCCCCATTCTTGGTACCCTCCCCATTCCCAGTACTGTCTGCCCTGCCCTGAATAATGCTGTATTTGCAGAGCTATCAACTTTTGTGAGGACTGCTTCTCTTTCCTTTTAGAGTGCAGTGGCAATGCTCTGCCACTGCTTGCAATTTGTCCATGGTCTTGGCCTCCCATCCAACACTTATTTGCTTTAACATACTGCTAATAGCAGATAAGAGGCTATTAACAAACGCATGCGCCAGGGCGCCCTGTCCATTTTTACCTGGTTGCTGTACCCCAAAAACCCCCCCAAAAAAACCAAACAAACAAAAAAAACCATCAGTCAGTCTGTGTGATAGTTGCCCGGGTTTTTTTTTTTTTTCTTTGTTGCTGTTTACGGGGTTATAAGTAGCTTACACAGTTGCAGGAGGTCTGCTTCAGAGGGTTCATAGGCATTGCACACTAGCAAAATTTCTCTGCAAATTTGGTAGGGTTTTCCTGGGGCTTTGGAAAACCTTTTAAAATCGAGTGGAGCTCCGTGTGGGCCAAGGGTTTATAGCTTCAAGTAGGACCGGTCTGAGTCTTCTTGGAGGACGGGGTAAAGGGAAGCGCTCGATCTGGTGGTGGGAGAGGAGGTTTCCAATAAAGCTTTTTCTTATAATTAGAATTTTTAAGGGAGGCGAGCTTCGATTCAGTTCATTTAAGATTTGCCTCGTCCCACCACTGCATGAAGCAATCTACCTCTCCTCTAGCCAATTTAGTTTTTGGGAAGGCCAAGTTTGTCTTTTAAGACGTCCACTTGGTCTTTGTTCCAAGATCCTAACAGTGGCCACTGAGTTTTGGGATCCCCCCAGAGTCAATCTAGATCATTTTTCCAGAAATTTACAGGAGTCCGGACCCTTTCTAAAATATATAAACTGAGCCAGGGTCCCTTTAGGGAACTATCCCTGCTTAGACGTCTAGTTACCCATACAGGAGGACTTCATACACCAATTACACAAGGAGGAAATTCGGGTTCGTCAGAGTGCAACACACAAAAGAAGCCCACAGGCTACTGCCTCAATCGCCCTTGCGTTCACTCCAAGGATTTTATCCAAGGTGCGGTGCGGCTGCGATTGTGCAGATTCCAGTCACACAGACCGTGGGGACAGGAGCCCCTTGGTCGGCCAGTCCCTGGACAGGGATGGCTCCCAGACTCACTCACACCACAGGGAAGACGGATAGACACAGAGACAAGACAGTCCTCAGTCCGGACAAAATAATTACCTGACCAGAGTCCTGATGTTAGATCCCGGGATCCCTACCAGAACAGAGCAGGAACCAACAGGTTCGATGGCATAGACTTCGCTATGGTTGTGCACCTTTCCATTCTGGTGGAGGACCGCCCGGGCCAAATGCCCAGGTGCCGGCTACCACGGTCATCCTGCCAGACAGTCAGGGATCACACAGCCTCAGCGAAGACGGTTGCCATCTCGGTGGAACCTCCAAATTGTCAAAGTCAGACAGGACTCACAGATTTGGCAGACTGCTCTGTTTATTTCAGCAAAGCTTTGCTAAAATGCATTCAGAAAATGTGAGTGCCATACAAGGTTCAAACCCCTTGATTTTATACAGTCAAAAGGCCAAGTTAACAAGATCAAAGGATGTGGCAAAACTTCACATTATTAGTGTGGTTAAGTATCTTCATTTCAATATTAAGCACACAGCAATCTCCTGGCTATATCTCCCTGATTATCTGGAATTGTTTCCTGTCTAACACTTAATGTTCCTTTTCCTGTTAAACTCAGGCCCAAATTGGCTAGCACCTTGATCTGCATACCTACAATCAACATTAACATACTTTTCTTCTTTCTCTTAAAAAGACAAACAGAATTCCTTCAACTTATTCAGTTATTACAGCACAATTCATCTTTTTCTTACAGTATAATTCTTTCTACTTTCACAACTTTGACCACCAGGGTCTGAAGCCCCACAGACAGGGGCCACGGATGGGGAGGGGGAGAGGCAAAGGGGGCAGTTGTCTCGGGAGCTGATGATTTAAAAGGGTCCAGGCCTCTGGGTCACTGTATCGACTATTATGGCAGCCGCCACTGCCAGAGACCCGGGCAAATGAAATCAGTCCTAGAGCTCTGTCTGGTGCAAGGTGGGTGGCGCTAAGGCCTGATTGGCCCTCGCCTTGCCCCTCCTACCTTTAGCTTTGCCCCTTTGAGGGGGTCTTGAGCCGACCCCCTCCCATACATTACCCAGGGCCCGACAACGTCTGTCACCAGCCCCGTTGACATGAATGTGCCCCAAATCCCTCAGACCCAGTACAGTCCCCCCTCCTTCCCCCCCCGGATCCTTAATTCTTCTCTTGTCATCTGATTGCTTCAAGCATTGTTACAGGCTGGGGACCGACTGGCTAAGCAGCAGTTCAGCAGAAAAGGACCTGGGGATTACAGTGGATGAGAAGCCGGAGATGAGTCAACAGGGTGGCCTTGTAGCCAAGAAGGCTAATGGCATATTAGGGGGCATTAGGAGGAGCATTGCCTGCAGATCCAAAGAAGTGATTATTCCCCTTTATTCGGCTCTGGTGAGGCCACATCTGGAGTATTGTGTCCAGTTCTGGGCCCCCAACTACAGGAAGGATGGGGACGCATTGGAGGGGGTCCAGGGGAGCTTGACCAAAATGATTCGGGGTATGGAGCACATGACCTATGAGGAGAAAATGGGGGATTTGGGTTTGTTTAGCCTGCAGAAGCAAAGAGTGAGGGGGGATTTGATAGCAGCCTTCAACTTCCTGAAGGGAGGTTCCAAAGAGGATGGAGAGAGGCTGTTCTCAGTAGTGAGGGATGGCAGAACACGGAACAGTGGTCTCAGGTTACAGCGGGGGAGGTCTAGGTTGGACATTAGGAAAAACTATTTCCCTAGGAGGGTGGGGAAGCACTGGGCTGGGTTCCCTAGGGAGGTGGTGGAATCTCCATCCCTAGAGGTTTTTAAGTCTCGGTTTGACAAAGCCCTGGCTGGGATGATTGAGTTGGGATTGGTCCTGCCTTGGGCAGGGGGCTGGACTTGATGACTCCTGAGGTCTTTTCCAACTCTAGGATTCTATGATTCATCCGTGCGATGTCACTGGAGTCGCAGGGAGGTACACTGTGGGCGAAAGCCCCGATCTTGCTTCTGGTTTTGTACAGGCGGCCGTGAAAGTAACTTTACAGTTTCTCACAGGTACTGTCCTGTTGCAGCCCAGGTCTTTGCAGTTCTTGCTGGAGCTGCGCACCAGGGCACTTTCACCTCTGTGTTCAGGATTCAGAGTTATTTCTTTTCCCAAAGATCTTCCCTGGAGCTGTTCAGAGAGAGCTTGCTCCCTCTCGCCACAGTCTCTCTTAAGGCAACCATGTTCTTCAGAGCCTCTGGCCTGACGTGGAACGGGACGGGGGACACCACAGAAGAGGCCAAATTCGCCGGGGGAAACACTCCAAGGAAATGGATGCTAAAGAGGGTCCATTCACCAAGACTCATGTGCAGGGCCTCTTTGATTTCAGTGTTGTCACTATAGACCAGCGCGCGCCCGTTGAGATTATGGTCCCTGAGCCTCTGTTTGTACAGCGGGACGTTTTCCTCCTTCAAGCCGATTGTGTCCATCTGGAAGAGAAGTGGGAGCACCCGTTAGTGCCGTGCATCTACTGAACATGTCGCCAAACACGTTTTTAGGAAGGGTCCGCTATAGCTCCCGAGAGGAACCTGTCTGGGCTTGCTCAGATTCTAGCAAACAAGGCGGGCCGGCCGGCTGTGGGGCCAGGTATGGTACCCTGCACACCCCACTGCCGTGTGCTTGGATTCTGCTAAGGGCACCGCTGAGCAAGTTGGCACGGCAGGGGAAATAGCATGCTCTCTGCAGGCAAAAGCTAGCAATGCAGGGACCACTGGAGGGGTGTATTGAAATGAAGAGGGAAGGTTTCCTGACCCTGCTTGTAGGCTGGAGGGAAGCATGCAGTCAGCCTGACGGGGGTGGAGTTGGGCCTCTCGACCTAAGGCTATATCTACACTGCGGGCCTTTGCAGGCAGAGAGTATGCTAATGAAGCACTCATTAGAAACTTCTTGGCACTCATTAGCATGCTCTCTGCAGGCAAAAGCTAGCAGTGTAGACATAGCCTCAGGGTTCTTGTGTGTTATTCTGGATAAGGGGTATTACGCTGCAGGCCTCCAGCAAGAGTATTTATGTTTTTGCCTCTCTTCTCTCTGGAGTGCATAACAGACAGCTACGGGTCTCCCAGTCTTAAAACCGACCAAAGTCACTTCAGAGCGTAAAGGATGAACCCGTGGAGAGCCAGCCAATGGCTTCGGGGTTGGAGGAAAGAGCTGCAAGGAACCGAGTTGTTCCAAGAAGAAATGTTTTGTGCAAACCAAGAGTCAGGAGCAGCAGAAAGTGGGGGAACTAGCAGAGCCCGGACTGTGGCCCGGCCCCCAACATCACCCTTTCCCCCTCATCCTCACTCTGCCCATTCCCCCTCATGTGCCCCCCCTACTCCTGAGGCCTCAAACCCACACTGTGCCTTCCCCGAAAGCCCCCATCCCACACCGCCTGTTCCCCTCAACATCCTACCCCCACTAGTTCTCGCTCCTCTCCCTCCAGTTATGCACCAGTTATGTGGGACAGTTTTCTCCCAGCTCTGGGGCCCGTAGTCAGGGCTGTCCCTAGGCCCATGGGAAATATGTAGCTGCATAGGGCACCGGAAAATTTGGGCACCAAATTTTTGAGTTCCCCAATGCAGCAGCCATGTGTTCTTGTATGTCTGAGGATATGCCTCTGCCGGTTCGTCTCTGGGGACGCTGTGTCCTGTCTGCTGCAGGGATTTTCCCTTCGCCCTCCCCCACGTGCTCCTCTCAGCTGGCAGTGTAATCCAGACACCTAGTGTGTGTGGTTCACTGTCCCTTCGTGTGGCAATTGGACCTCTTACAGCCAGAGATAAGAACAAGGGAGCTCTACATCCTAAGCTGGGAGCCAGCTGCCTTCATGGCTCCAGCTGTCGAGGCCTCTAGGGGTGTGTCTAAACTACATGGCTCCATCGATGGAGCCATGTAGATGAGGCTGATCGGCAGAGGGAAATGAAGCCGCGATTTAAATAATCGCGGCTTCATTTAAATTTAAATGGCTGCCGCGCTCTGCCGACCAGCTGATGATCAGCTGTTTGTCGGCAGATCGGGGCAGTGTGGACGCTCCCGTCGACATGAAAGCCCTTTGTCGACCTCCCCTGATGCCTCGTGGGATGAGGTTTACCGGGGAGGTCGACAAAGGGCTTTCACGTCGACGGGGAAGCGTCCAGACTGCCCCGATCTGCCGACAAACAGCTGATCATCAGCTGGTCGGCAGAGCGCGGCAGCCATTTAAATTTAAATGAAGCCACGATTATTTAAATCGCGGCTTCATTTCCCTCTGCTGATCAGCCTCATCTACATGGCTCCGTCGACAGAGCCATGTAGTTTAGACACACCCCTAGGTTCAAATCTGCTACGGGGTTCAAATCAGCAGCAGCAGCAGCAAGCTAGCAAGCAGAGAGGATCTGCAACTCTGCTCTAGTTTCTGAGCCCTGCTTGGGGTAGGGAGGTAGTAGGAACAACCAGACCTCCAGCAGAAGCTGCATGGGGGGAAAAGGCCCAGGCAATCCTGCAGAAGGGCCCTCAATTATTCAGGGCCCCACAATTTGCAAAGATGGCTCTGCCTGTAGCCGTCATCTGTGGGCAGCTGCTGTCACATGAATGACATGCTTCTTGCGATGAAGAGGCATGGACATTCTATCGACAGCTGGCCCTGCTCGAAGGAAGGAAACCCAAGGGTGACCCACCTCTCGGCAGACATCCTCCACCGTCATACCCAGCAGAGTGCAGGTGCTGAGCTTGTCGAATTTCTTTGTCCGTTTCAGTCTGTGGCTGCCACGTTGCAGCTCCATCTGTCTTTTCAGGGATGGGTCCAAACTGACCGTGAAGGGGAGGTAGAAGAGGGCCTCCTCCACCCGAAACCTGCCGCACAGGAAAGTGTGGAACAGCTCGGGATCCTGGTCCAGTTCCAGCAGCTTTTCCATCTGGCCTTTCAGCATGTCCAGCTCTTCCATGTACTTCTCGTAGACCTCCCACAGAGACATGTCGGGGCGGAGCGGGCTTCCGTGGCAGCTGCCCATTCGACTCCTCTGCTCCTCATCCTCGATGCACTGCAAGAGCCAGCTCAGACGGCACGGCCACTGGTTGGCAAGGAGCACCCATTCCACCACCTTCTTCGGACACACTTCATCCTTGGGGATGTTACTCGCCAGCAGCCTGATGGTGATGGTGACGGTGTTCACGATGCGCCGCATCTGCACCACGTTGTCTGTCATGAATTCCTTCAAGGCGTCATCCAGGAGGTAGTCGAAAGCATCTTGAATGAGGTCTTTGGCTCGGATACCTTTCCCGCAGCTGCCGGTTCCCAGCGCTGGGGTTCCAACCATGAGAGGTATCTGGCTGTCCTCTGCAACTGGATTCTGGGCATCGTGGTTGGCCGAATGGTAGCGAGAGATGTTGAGGAAGTCAGAGCTGGCTTCCATCTTGCCATCCTGCCGGAAGCCGACCTCTGCCTCTAGCTGCTCCTTGCGCGCGATGATATTCCTGATCAGCCTCCGCTTGGTGTCGCAGTCCATCCGAGGGACAGAGAAGGGCAGGGTGACGATGCGGTTTAAGAACTCGTAGCCGTTGTTGGCCATACCTCTCATATACTTGGAGCTTTCCACGCAGTCGACAATGATGCTGGAGTCAACAGCCAGGATGGAGATGAAAGGGGCGTCATCGTCTGAGAGGAGGATGTTCATGGCATCAAGGACGCCCACCACCTTGTCAGGGCTGCATGTATCCAAGTGGGTGATCTCCAGCACCACCCGCAGCTTCCGCCGCTGGAAGATCTCCATGTACTGCAGGAACCCAGGGTATGTCTACACTAGAAAGTTAGTTCGAACTAAGTGACGTTAGTTCGAACTAACTTTCCTAGGTGCTACACTAGCGGTCCGGTAGTTCGAACTTAATTCGAACTAACGGAGCGCTTAGTTCGAACTAGGTAAACCTCATTTTACGATGACTAACTCCTAGTTCGAACTAGCTAGTTCGAACTAAGCGCTGTGTAGCCCTTTAGTTCGAACTAGTGGGAGGCTAAGGCTTCCCAGGTTTCCCTGGTGGCCACTCTGGCCAACACCAGGGAAACTCTATTGCCCCCCTCCCGGCCCCGGAGCCCTTAAAGGGCCACGGGCTGGCTACTCACTTTGTGCCAGTTGCAAGGCTGCAAGCACCCGTGCCTGCACAGCCTGCACCTGCCACAGGATGAGCCAGCCATCCGAGGGTTCCCAGCCCTCCACTGCTCCCCACGACCAGCCTGGTGGCTCCCGGGAGCCTGCCCGGGGGCGCAAAAGGCGGGCGCCCGCCTGGTCAAGTGCGGAGATCGTGGACCTCATCGAGGTTTGGGGGGAAGCCTCCAATGTCCACGATCTCCGCACTAGCCACCGGAACGCGGCCGTCTATGGACGCATGGCTGCCAGTCTGGCCGCCAGGGGCCACCAGCGCAGCCGGGAGCAGGTGCGCTGCAAAATTAAGGACTTGCGGCAGTCCTACTCTCGGGCCTGCCTGCCAGGGGCTGACCCGGAGGCCTGCCCCCACTTCCATGCCCTGGACCGCATCCTGGGGCCTCATGCCGTCCCTGCCCCCCGGGACGTGATTGACCCCGGGGCAGAGGGACCGCTCCTGGACACCGAGGAGGAGGAAGAGGGCTCTGAGAGCCAGGAGCCTGCCGCCAGCCTTCCCAGGACCCGGGACCCCCGAGGCACCCCACAGAGCCGCTCGCCTGCATCATCAGAGGCCGGGGAGGCGTCCACCTGTGAGTACCCTCGTGTTCCCCTTATGTGTACGGGGGGCTGGGGCGAGAGGGAGCCCCGGGACCGTGCGCCTGGGCCTTGCCCACCACGGAGCAGCAGCTGGGGATCCTGCAGGGGCCCTGGCCTTGCAGAGGGGAGCTGGGTTTCACACACCTGGGCCCCTGGGGTCATTGACCGCTAGTCTTCTTGCACCACAGCTGCAGCACCGGGGCCTGCAGGGCGCACCACACCGCCTGCAGCAGCCGCCCGCGCCCGGGCAAGCAGGTCAGCCAGGAACCAGGAGGACTACCAGAGGCGGCATCTCCGGTTCCTGGACCGACAGCTCCGTCTCCAGGACCACTGGGTCCAGGAGGACCTCAGGCTGCGCCAGAGGAGTCTGGAGGCCCTGGAGGAGCAGGGCCGTGCCCTGCGAGGCCACCTCCAGAGCCTGCTGGACCGCTTCCCGTTTCCTCCTCCCCCTGCTCCCCCTCTTTCTCCCCCTCTTGCTCCCCCTGCTCCCCCTGCTCCTCCTGCTTCCGCTCCTGCTTCCTCCACACCCCCTGTCCTCTCTGCCCCCCCCTCCACAACCATTCCCCACCGACGCCCCCGGACCCGCAGTGTGGCGAGACGGGAGAGGCAGCCGGACTCCCACCCCTGAGCTTTCCTTTCCCTTCCTCCCTTCCCTCCCCTCCCCTTCCAGCTCCCTCGTCCCAGGTTTCCCCCTCCCTTCTCCCACCTTCATTCCTCCCTCCCCCACCCCAGTTCTGTGAAATAAACAGACGTTTTTGTTGGAAAAACAGGTGTCTTTATTTGACAGTAGGTAGGGAGGGGAAAGGGGAAGGGGGGGGGGTAGGGTGGAAGAAGGCCCCGGTGGGGCATGCAGGGAGAGGTCAGTCCTCCTCCTCCTCCTCCACCTGGAAGCTCTCCCGCAGGGCTTCCCGGATCCGGATGGCACCCCGCTGGGCTTCCCGGACAGCGGCGGTGCGGGGCTGACCGTAGTGTCCAGCCATGCGGTCAGCCTCAGCCATCCAGGCTGGCAGGAAAGCCTCCCCCTTCCGCTCACACAAATTGTGGAGCACACAACATGCCGCCACCACGGGAGGGATGTTGTGCTCGGCCAGGTCCAGACGGGTGAGGAGGCATCGAAAGCGGGCTTTCAGTCACCCGAAGGCCCCCTCCACCACGATGCGGGCCCTGCTCAGCCTGTTATTGAAGGCCTGGCGGGAGGGATTGAGGTTCCCCGTGTGGGGCTTCATGAGCCACGGCTGCAGTGGGTAGGCGGCATCCCCCACCAGGCAGACGGGCATGTCCACGTCCCCGACCCTGATGTGGCGGTCGGGGAAGAAGGTCCCGTCCTGCAGCCGCTGGCACACGGAGGAGTTCCGGTACACCCGTGCGTCGTGTGCTTTGCCGGACCAGCCCACATTTATGTCCGTGAACTGTCCCCGGTGGTCACACACGGCCTGCAGGATGACGGAGAAGTACCCCTTGCGGTTCACGTACCGGGACGCCTGGTGTTCCGGGGCACGGATGGGGATGTGCGTCCCGTCGATGGCCCCCCCGCAGTTGGGGAAGCCGAGGGCGCCGAATCCCCGGATGACGGCATCCGGGTCGGCGAGGCGGACCACCCTGCGGAGCAGCACCCGGTTGATGGCCTTGACCACCTGCGGAGAGAGACACAGCAAAGCGTCAATCAGTGGGGCGCCCGGGTGGCTGGGAGCGTGCGTGCCCTGGCAGTGCCCCGGGCCCCACTCCCGGAAGCAACCGCCCTGGCGGCGTGTAGTACGGCCGGGACAGCCCGACCCCTCCGGTGCGGGGCGCTTTCGCCTCCTCCCGCCCCCCCCTTTGTCCCTGGGGCGGCCCATCCCCTCCTCGCAGCCCCCCTCCCCCCCGGCTCGGTGGCCGACGAGCGCCGTACCTGCATGAGCACTGCTCCGACAGTGGATCTCCCCACGCCGAACTGGTTCCCGACGGATCGGTAGCTGTCCGGCGTGGAGAGCTTCCAGAGGGCGATGGCCACCCGCTTCTGGAGGGGGATGGCGGGCCTCATGCGAGTGTCCCTTCTTTGCAGGGCAGGGGCGAGCCACTCGCAGAGCTCCAGGAAGGTGTCCCTCCTCATCCTAAAGTTCTGGGTCCACTGTCGGTCGTCCCAGCGCTCCAGGACGATGCGGTCCCACCAGTCGCTGCTGGTGTCCAGACGCCAGATGCGGCGGGGCACGCCGGTGCCGGGGCGCCGCCGCGGCTCCTCCACGGCCCCCAGGGCGGCCAGGCGGAGAGGCAGGGGGCTGACGTTCCCCAGGTGGTGCCAGGCAGCCTCGAGCCATTGCTGGCAGGCTTGCAGCAGCAAGTCCAGAAAGTGCACCAGAAGGTGCAGGGCGAGCCGTGGCTCCATGTTGCCACCTGCGGCGGTCCCCCCCGAAGGGAAGCACCGACACAGACGGGCACAGAGACCGACGCTTTGCTGTCCCTCGGCGAGGTTGGCAAGCAAGCAGGAAAAGCTGAGAACCGGCTGTCCAGGGGGGTCCCTTTAAGCACGAGCCTCAGATAGCCTCAGACAGCAGCCACACAAAGCAACTGCTGACCTGATGCCCTGCCAGAACCGGTTTCAGCTGCCCTTAAATGCCCCCCTGCGTCCAATCAGTGTGGACGCGCTAGTTCGAACTAGCAAAACGCTAGTTCGAACTAGTTTTTAGTTCTAGATGCGCTAGTTCGAACTAGCTTAGTTCGAATTAACTAATTCGAACTAAGTTAGTTCGAACTAGCGCTGTAGTGTAGACGTACCCCCAGTGATTGTCCTGACTTCGCTTTTCACGCAGCTCATGAAGCCCAGCTGTGCGCTGAGAGCCGTCTGGTTCATCTGTCTCTCCAGCTGGCTCTTCTGGGTGACGATAATGTTTCGTACCACTGTGATAGTGAGCCGTATGGCAGCTGCTGCAGAGACGCTGACAGCCGTCACCCCAATGCCTTCCACGACAGCTATGGCGTCTCCCGAGGCATCCCCGATGGGGATCCCAAACACTAGGAGGAGACCACCCACCCCAATAGCTACCATGATCAAAAGGATCACAGCCACCCACAGCGGGAGGAAGAGGAACTTCTTGCTAACCCATTCCTGATCCCCTGGTCTTTCGATGATGCTACATTTCCTGTCTATGGTCCTGTAAATGCTCATGGGTAGGAGACCAAAGTGGCTTTCGATGCCGTCGCACAGTGTGGTAATGAGGCCTGCCCAGAGCTGGTCGCAGCCCGCGTACTCCCAGGCGCTGAAATGGATGAAGACGTGTTTCACATTCCTTCTCCACTTCTGCTGCTCCGTCAGGACCGGCCGGTAGAAGATCATGAGTAACAGGAGCTTGAGTAGATCCCGGCCAGTGTTGTCACGCTGCATCTTCTGCGTCCGCTGAAATTCCTCCTGGTCTTTCTTCTTCGATTCGTTTTCCATGTTCTCTGAGATAAAAGAGGAAGATATGTTAGGTACCTGGCAGTGCCTTAAATCTCTCCTCCTGAAGGGTCTTCCAGCTTCACAATCCCTCCCTTCTGGGAAGCAATCAAGAATGGGTAGCTCTTGGCAAAGCCATCCTTAGGATTGATGGGATCCTACACCGTTCTATTAAACTGGTGCCCATCTGCCCAACAGCAGCCCAGATGGATGTTGAATTTTTAGCGATGTGATTTTATAACCCTCATCCACACACTAATAAACAAACACATTTTAAACTAAGGTCCTGTCGACTCTCACAGTAAATTCAGCAAACATTTAGCAGAGGTTGGCAAATGCCTGTTAAATGGCTTCATTACCATGTCGTCGATGTTCTGCCAGTAGCTCGAGCAGACTTTGTCACTTGTAAATTAATTAGATCTTCTAGAACTTCTGCTGCTGGAGGAAGCAGAGCCACAGACCATGGATAGGAAGAGGCAGGTGGGTGGAGTGGACATGAAAACCCAGTGCTGCTCCAAATTTTCAGGTCCCCTATGCGATTGCATAATCGGCAAATGAGTACGGGTGGCTCTGGCTCTTTGGAGATAGTTGTCATCCACTAATCCCCATCCCCACAAGGTTCCTTCCCCGTCTTACGTTCCCCGGGGCAGTACTCACCCTTGATTTTGTGTAAGAGCAGGTTTTTGCAATGTCCCCATGGTGCATAAAACCCAGCAGTCACTGGCGTGGGCACAGTGTACAGGGCCTTTGCTAAAGCGAGGCAGTAGATATCCTCCTTGGTCTGGAACCCTGCAACGGGGATGAGGTAAAACACGAAGATTAGCCTCACCGAGCGCATCCGCAGTGGATGCTCAACAGTGTCTCCGCTAATATTTTTCGGTTCAAGGTACTAGGTACAAGGGGAGGGAGCAAACAAATGTCCGAAACCAGACAAGTTTATTTTAGGCTATAAATATTGGGGTGCCTGGCCTTACCCCCTTTGCATGGCCGAAGGGACAACAGAGACTTACTGACTGAATTGCTCCTCGTCCTGGAGCACTTGAGTTGGTGCACGCGTAACCGCAAATCCAGGGCACTAGATCTGTGACTACCCGGCTATAAACCTGGCCAAGTGCCTCTGTCACCAGACGGTGCCTGTGGTCGGTCTTTGTGCATAACAGCGAGATCTGCAGCAGGAGCAGGCTGCGTTACCTGCACTGACCACTGATAACACCAGAGCTCCAAGAACAGAAGCACTGAGCCACGCTGCTGAGGCAACCACATCACAGCTCTTAACACTAGGAGCCCGTAAGTACTCCTGTAGACCCTGCTTTCGCTGGCATTAAGCCAAACAGCGTCCACAGAGCCCCCTGGCACTCCTGCGCCCTGCTGTGCAATGCAGAGGGAGAGATGGAGAAGAGAAAGGCCCACGTGTTCCTTTGCCCTGGCCCAGGCTAGCCTATGCCACTTCCCATGGTTCTGTGGGCCAGACTTGCAGGGCGGGGAAAAGAGATGTAGAGGTCATGGTGGGTAATCAGCAGAACATGAGCTCCCATTGTGGCGTTGGGGCTTAAAAAGCTATTGTAATTCTGGGATGTATAAACAGGAAACGCTTGAGCAGGAGTAAAGAGGCTGTCTCGCTTCTGTGATGGATGGGAGGCCCACTGTTCTTTTCTGAACATCCCAGTATTCAGTGACTAAAGGGTTAAACCTAGCTAGCTAGAAAGTGTTGGCAGGGAGCCAGGAGCACCAGTGAGAAGAAAGAGTTCAGATCTGCATTAAAAGGGAATCTGTCTGCTGTTTTTCTTTGTGAGTTTAATCCTGGAGCTGTGGAAGGGGATGAGGGGGGGGGATGAATTGAACTGGGCAGGGACATCATGCCTAAAAAAAAGAATACCTGGGCCTAGAATTGGACTGGACCTTGGAAGTGTGGATACTTGAGTAGATAGAGAATGTTTATTTAGATGCGATCAGGTTATTTTTTTGTTTTGTTGTTTGGTTAAACTCCTCTGTGCTAAATCCATATCCCCTCCTCTCCCCACTATAACTTTAAACTGAATCCCAGGGATGCAATTGTCTGTGTTTTAATCTGTTCTTTTCTCAGTTGCACTATAACTCCTAGCAGCCAAGTCAGCTTTACAAATGAATACCTTTTTGTTTTCTTAATATAATCACCTATTTTAAGGCTATGATCTGATTTTGTATCCTGGAAAGTAATAGGAGGTCTGTGTATACCTGCCTAAGACTAAGAGGACAGCTATCAGAAATTACAGTTTGTTTTCATTTTTCTTTTTTTCTTTCCAAGTGCTAAATAAAGGGGAATAATCACATCTCTGGATCTGCTGGCAGTGCTCCTCCTAATGCCCCCTAATATGCCATTAGCCTTCTTGGCTACAAGGGCACACTGTTGACTCATATCCAGCTTCTCATCCACTGTAACTCCCAGGTCCTTTTCTGCAGAACTACTACTTAGCTGGTTGGTCCCAGGCCTGTAACAATACTTGGGATTCTTCTGTCCCAAGTGCAGGACTCCGCACTTGTCCTTGTTGAACCTCATCAGATTTCTTTTGGCTCTTGTGTAAAAGAGTTTGGGGTACCCTTCTGGAATACGTTCCCAAGTGACTTCTTCCTGCGTTCAAGAAGAAAAAGTTTTTTTCCACTTGGGTAGAGGCAGCAACCCTCCTAAGCTCAGGGAATCTGTGACCTTGGGGAGTTTTGAAGCAGAAGCCCATAGAGACACAGTATTTTAAGGTCTCTTTTGGGCCCACACCTTCTGCACTCCAAGTGCCAGAGTGGGGAACCGACTTAGCCTCTTTATTCGGCACTTGAACTTCTGCTGCTGGAGTTCTGTGCCCAGCTCTGGTGACCAGAATTCCAGATGGATGTTGATAAATTGGAGAGGGGTCATGTCAAGGCTGTTTCCCACTCTGGCACTCCAAGTGCAGAAGGTGGGGGCCCACAAGAGACTTTAAAATACCCTGCCACTGGAGGCTTGTGTTGGTGTTGCTGCCATCATCCAAATGCACAAACCCCTTTGAGAACCAGACAGGCGCATTTCAGAATTCCCTCCTGTGGGGTACCTTCCTTGTCCTTGACACTCCCTCCAGAGAGAGCTTGAAAACCTGTAATTTCTCCTAGTAGTATGGCTTGCTGTCTTAGGCACGTGCATACAGAACCTTCCGCCCTCTAGGATGCAGGAATCAGATCATGGTTTTAAAAATGTGACGTCTATTAACAAAACAAATACACTTGGTGAAACATTACTTAGAATCATAGAACCATAGAGCTGGAAGAGACCTCAGGAGTCATCAAGTCCAGCCCCTGCCCAAGGCAGGACCTATCCCAACTAAATCAACCCATCCAGGGCTTTGTCCAGCCGAGACTTAAAAACCTCTAGGGATGCAGATTCCACCACCTCCCTAGGGAACCCATCTCAGTGTTTCCCTACCCTCCTAGTGAAATAGTTTTTCCTAATATCCAACCTAGACCTTCCCCATTGTAACTTGAGACCATTTCTCCTTGTTCTGCCATCCGTCACTACTGTGAACAGCCTCTCTCCATCCTCTTTGGAACCTCCCTTCAGGAAGTTGAAGGCTGCTATTAAACCCCCCTCGCTCTTCTCTTCTGCAGACTAAACAAACCCAAATCCCTCAGCCTCTCCTCATAGGTCATGCGCTCCAGCCCCCTAATCATTTTGGTCGCCCTCCGCTGGACCCTCTCCAATGCGTCCACATCCTTTCTATAGTGGGGGCCCCAGAACTGGACACAATACGCCAGATGTGGCCTCACCAGAGCCGAATGAAGGGGAATAATCACTTCTCTGGATCTGCTGGCAATGCTCCTCCTAATGCACCCTAATATGCCATTAGGTTTCTTGGCTACAAGGTCACACTGTTGACTCATATCCAGCTTCTCATCCACTGTAACCCCCAGGTCCTTTTCTGCAGAACTGCTACTTAGCCAGTCGGTCCCCAGCCTGAACTATGCTCGGGATTCTTCCATCCCAAGTGCAGGACTCTGCACTTGTCCTTGTTGAACCTCATCAGATTTCTTTTGGCCCAATCCTCTAATCTGTCTAGGTCACTCTGGACCCTATCCCTGCCCTCCAGCATATCTACTGCCCTCCAGCGTATCTACTTGGTTGCTAGGTGTTACAAAGAAACTGAAAAAAGAAAGGTTAAAACACAGAAAATCGCTTCCCTGGGATTCAGTTTGAAGAGTTCTAGGGTAAAGGGGGATAGTTACATGTGCTTAGCAAAAAGAAGTCCAACAAACTAAAAAAATAAAGAAAATAACCTAGTAGCGTCTGACTAAAAATTCCCTGTTCTACTCACATCTCTCTTGTTCCAAGATTTAGTCTTTCCCTAGCCAAGAAAGTCGCTGGATTCTGCTTGCCCAGGTTCCTGGCTTAATTCACATCTTCCAGGCATGATCACACAACAGGCACATCACTGCTTCCAATTCAAAACCCCAAATTCTGTTTCCATTTTCTTTCCTGGCCTCCTGTCAACTCGCTTCCTGCTTCTCTAGCATTCCTGGAGACTTTCTAGGACCTTTTGTCTATGGTTTCAACCTTTCCAGGCAAGACAGTTAGGGTTAAGTCCCAAGACTTTCAGGCAACCATCTGCTTTTGACACGACCTGCCTGTTTCTCTTCAGCTAACTCTTGCTTACTTTGGTTCAGGCCTCAGGCCTTACACCAGGCCCATGCTTCAGGCCCATCCTTTCTAGTACAGGATGTAGCCTGGTAACAAAGCCCTGACTGTGGTATCAGGAAACCTGGGTTCTATTCCTGCTTCTCCCACAGGTTGGAGAGGTTATTCCCTGTCTGTAAAATAAGACTAATGATACTAACCTTCCCTTTTTAGACCTACACACAGCAACTAGGGATTTTTATTAACTACTCAAATATCGGTGAGCCTGGCTCGCTAGATGAACCATCCGGTTCCTCTTGGAATCATGTTAAATGCTTGATCCCCATGACCAAAGTCTCAGATACCGGGAGAAGTGACACGGGGGAATAAAAGCTGCTATCTGAGGTAAACTACCTGGCAGGAATCCCCTGGAATGGGAGCCATCGCTACCAGGAGCCCAGGAATAACAAGACTCCAAAAGTCCAGCTGCCAGGCAGTTTGACCATCTCCTTCAGGCCAGTGGCCCAGAATTCCAGGACATCTTTGGGCCTGGGTTTAAAAAGAGGCAGTACCGTGTGCTCAGCCCCTTTTTATCCATCCCCTTTCCCTCCATTGGCACGCAACCCTCAAATGGCCAAAGGTTTCCCTTTCCCTCCCTCCTTGGTTAAACAAGCTGGTTAAACAGCTCGAGGTGATGGAGTGATAAGCACCCACTGACAGAGTCGCTCGGGTTGCAGGGCCAGCGTAAGTCCGCTTTTAAAACTGCCGGCCATAGCTGCAGCTACGGGAGGGGACTCTAGCAAGGGCCTGGAACAAGGAACAGGGCTCCACTCCTGCATGGGATTCGGGCTTCCCCCAGGCAGATGCTCTGTTGCTGCTTTCCTGTCTCTCCCTTCTCCAGGTGGAAGGGGACGGTTAGCCAGTGTTCCCTGCAAGCTGAGCTCTTGGGCGGCCAGCCAGGAGACATTCAAATGCTGCCCAGTTTGCTAGCCGGTAGCATGTGTTTCTAGTGGTGGTGCATGTGGTGTACTGGGTGTAGACATAGATCTTGTTGTTATAGTAACTGCGTTAGGTCACTGGGGGTCAGCCCAGCTGGTTTGGGTTTTTTCTAGCTAGCTCCGTGCTATGCAATAAGATGGACACTTGCAACTACTCAAGCTCTCTGTATTTCCACTGATTTCTTCCCATGCTGTGAAACTCCACGTCACGTAACAGTGCACATCCGTGCATGCCTTGGTGCACATAACAAAATGTATTCCGCACAGGAGTGGGGGAAAAAGTAGAGGCATTATTGCTGCTAGCTCCTTACTGAAACTCAGTGAAAGGCAGGGGAAATGAGAGATCAAGATCCTGAGACTGACAGTCCCCAGGAACAACGGGGAGAGGCTAATGTCCCAGTTCAGCCTGACTGGCAGAGCAGGGAGCCAGGAGGGAGCCAGGGTCGGCAGAGTGGGACTGAGCTAAGGAGAGAGCAGGGGCCCGCACTGAGCTGGGGAGCAGGGCTGGCCTCGGGGAGGGAGAAGGGGAGGCCGGGGTCAGGATCGGGGGCAGTGCGACTGGCCTCAGGGAGGAAGGGGGGGTCAGGGGCAGCATGACTGGCCTCGGGGAGGGAGAAGGGGGGGCCAGGGTCAGGATCTGGCCCCTCCCCCCCAGAGCTGCTTCCCATCCCCAATTCCTTCCAGCCAGTTCCTGCCCCCCCCCCCCCAGCCAGTCCCTCTTCCTCCCTCCCCCCTGCCCAGGATCAAGTGGGCAGAGAGCAGATCCAGTCCTGGGAGCAGGGCTGCAGCCACAGAGTTATAGACGCCACCCAGAGAGCAGATCCGCATGCTGGGAGCAGGCCTGCAGCTGTAACCCACACACCTGATGTGGGTCACTATCCTATGGAGTGGCACTGAGACCACGTCCAGCAAGCAATTATTACAAGGGAGCTCTTCAGCTTATGCTGAGAGGCAACTGGCTTATAACTCAAGCTGTAGCAGCTCCTGCCCTAAGCTCCAAAAGTCCCAGGTTCTAATCCACCTGGTGGCAGTTGCACAGCCATGGAAGCAGAGGGGCCAGGGAACCCTCTGTACAGGACTCCCCCCCCCCCCCCCCCCCACACACACACAACCTTGCTTCCTGGAATCAGCCACCTAGGTGAATAAAGCTGGAAACCCCCATGCCTATAGCTGTGCGCCTTTGCTAAATAGCTACAGCCATTCTAAAGTGCCCAGATGTCACAACAAAAAAGAAGACGTCCCAATGAGCTGCTAAGCTGTGCTGCCTGCCACGGACAAGTAGCTCCAAGAAGAGCAAGTGCTGTAACTCTGGAGCCTAATGATGGTGGTGTCCTCCAGCCATTTTCAGCTTAGTACAGCTGCCTCCCTGTGAACCAGGTGCCAGCTGGCCATGGGGTCCCATAGACCTGGCTTGTGCAGCCTAACCTGATAACTAAGCAGCCCATCCATTACTAGCTAGCTGATTACCTTGGACATGGGAGACCATCGCACTCGTAATTCCTGGGGCCTTCACGCACTGACAGGGCTTGACTTGATCGGCCAGCTAGGGAGAAAGAAATAAACAGAACGCAGAGGAGTCACCAAGAGATCAGAAGACCAGCATGGTGCCTTATAGGCTGTTCAGCTGTGAAGAGTCACCAAGACAGGGCAGGTGATGCTAACCTGAGTTAGTCCATTAACTGCGGCTAGGCTGGGCCACAAGAGGAGAGACAGGCAGTAAATCTGCAGCTGTCAGACCATAAGGAGGACACGGAGGACTCGAAACCAGCTCAGAGAACAGGGCTGGGTAAGATGCAACCCACCTAACACTGTGATCTGGCCACTTTGTGTTTAGATCCTGCTGCCCATGCCGCCGAATTCTAAGTGGTGACTCAGGCAGCAGGATCAGGATCCAATTTTAAATGATTCATGGCTCAGGGTTACGGCAGGGGCGAGAGCCATGAGCCCTTTAAAAAGTTGTAGCCACGCTGGACAGCTGCCAGTAGTGGCAAATCTGTGAGCTCTTTTCTGTGCTTTTAATTGAAAGCCTCAGCCACGGAGAACTCTGAGGGTGGGCTAGTCCACAACACCGCCCTTTCTGCCTCAGGCTCCGCCCCTTCTGTGGGTGGAGCCGGCCTATGACCCCATACCAAAAACCATTAAGTGGCCCCCTTCTGAAAATTATCGCCCAGCCCTGTCACAGAATCATAGAAAAGTCTGAGTGGAAGGGACCATGATAGGTCCAGTGTTTCGCAAACTTTTTTTATAATGTACCCCTTTAAAAAAAAATGTGTAAGTACCCCCAGTACCTACAGTTTTCAGACACACACAATTTTTTTGAACCGTTGCAACACATTTGTTTAAACAACTGAATCGTAGCCGGGCGGGCGATGGCATTTTTGGGTGTAAAAGGTACAAAAAGAATAAAGCGCTGTCAAACTGAAAACTAAAATTCAGTTTTCTCCAAATTTCAGTTGTGTTGACGTGTCCCCCAGACATCTCTTGAGTACCTTTAAGGGGACTCGTACCACTGGTCGAGAAGCACTGATCTAGTCCACCCCTGCACCGAGACAGGACCAAGCATGTTTGTCTCACCTCTTGGCTCCTAGGACACGGCTTGAACTAACGCACTTGGAAAGACATTATCGTTTATACGCCCAAAGTGCTTCGTCTCAGTGTATTACCATAAAATCTAACTGTCCAAACTCCGACCTTTCATTTCCCTGTCACTTGGCCAGCCACAGCCTCACAAGCCTTCGGCATCAATCTCAAAGCCCTCGTCACGCTTTTACACAGCTGTGCTGACACGCTTGTGAGCCAGGCACACTTGTGCGACACGTCCCAAAGCACTTGCTCCAGGGCATTACATCGCACTTGCCTGCCTTTGATGGACAGGGAAAGGGAGACCTGAAAGGCCTCTCCAAGGTCACCAGCGCGAGAGTGAGCGCAGAATTGAGGAGCAAGGGATCTAGCACACAACTCTGTGCCTTAGTCACTAGGTGGCATTAGATTAGAATCCGGGAGTTCTTACACCCAACCTCCTGCCCCCTCCACTAGGCCATGCTGCTGGCCTCCCGCCTCTCCCCCAGGGCTTGGAGACAGACGGGAGGCTGGAGCCAGCCTGCGCAGAAGGGGCTGTAACGCTTACAGCTCGTTCATGACACTGCCCCTGCGCAGCCCCTCTCAGATCCACACTCGGAACCCACAAGAAACACCCCAAGAGCAGAGATGAAACCGCCACTCACCTGCAGCCCAGCTTCCAGGAAGGGCAAAGCAAAAGCGGAGCTCGCGGATTCCAGCCCAGCCTGGCACCTGCTTCCTGAACTTTGGCCCCTTTCCTCCAAGATAAAAGGAGGCTGCTCTGGGCCTTTTGTGCCCACGACGGGGCAGAAAAGCAAACTCAGCTGTTGGTTCCATCTTGCGGGCAGAGCCCCGGCAGACAGTGGCAGGCGGGGGTATCGACTGACCCTCCAACCCAGGATATTCCCCCCACACCTGGATTCGCTTCCTAGTCATCCCCATCTCCCTGCACGATCCTTGTTTCTCATCCCGCCGGTCCGAGAAATTGTCAGAGCAGGTTGATCCCGACCTTGCCAAGGGCTTAGGTTACATCACAAGGCTTTGCCGCCACAGCTGGCTTGGCTTGGGTGTGTGGCAAAAGCCCCCCCCCCCCGGCACAGCTATTCTGGCAAAGCCGCCAGCCATCACCACCACTGCCCTGCCTCTGTCCTGCTCCTCATCCCCTCCCCCACTCCTATCCCCTGCTCTCCTCCATCTCCTCCCCCTTCCCTTCTCCTGCCCCTCCCCATTTCCACCTGCCCTGCCCATCCCCGTCCTCTCCCTCCCCCCGTCTGTCCCCCTCTTATGTGAGGGCTTTGCTGGAAACGCCCCCCCCCCCCAAGCCAGGGAGATCTCCCCTCCGGGAACAATTCAGCCCCCCCCCCATCTCGCTCCCTCCACTCCACAGTATTTCCTCCATTCCCCACAGTTGAAAATTGAGCTCCCCCATCCCCTCAGGTGACAGTCGGGCTCCCCCATACGCAGCTGCCTAGGTAGGCACCTCCGCAGCCAGAGCCTGCCCCTGGCGCCCATGTCCCCTCCCCGACTGCCTGTCCCAGGCGACCACCTGAACCTGCGTCCCCCATTCCCTCAGATCACAGCTCCCTCCCTGACCCTGCACCCCCCGACACCCCTCCCCCAGGCCAGACTCCTCTCTGGCACCCGCACCCCCTCCCCCAAACCCTCTGCTCCCCCTTCACCCAGGTCACAGCTCCCTCCCTGACCCTGCACCCCCCCGACACCCCTCCCCCAGGCCAGACTCCTCTCTGGCACCCGCACCCCCTCCCCCAAACCCTCTGCTCCCCCTTCACCCAGGTCACAGCTCCCTCCCTGACCCTGCACCCCCCCGACACCCCTCCCCCAGGCCAGACTCCTCCCTGGCACCCGCACCCCCTCCCCTAAACCTTCTGCTCCCCCTTCACCCAGGTCACAGCTCCCTCCCTGACCCTGCACCCCTCTAGAGCCCCTCCCCCAGGCCAGAGTCCTCTCCTGCGCCCATACCCCCTCCTGGACCCTGCACCCCTATCCACCGCCCCAGATCATACCCCCCCCCCTGCACCCAGGCTCCACCCCTAAGCTCCCTTCTGCACCCAACCGCCCCGTCCCAGACCCCAAACCCCTCGGTAGAAATGTGGCCCTTGATCAGTTGCCAAAATGGCCCCCCCATTACAAATTATTGACCAAGCCTGATCCAAATGTTTTTTGAAACATTGTTTAATGAGAATGTAAATACAATTCAATACAATTGGGAGGGTTGGGGGGAGGGGGACGCAGCTGCTGGCTCCTCAGCTCTTGCTGCTCTCACTGGGCGTCTTCCTGCTGCAAGGGAAGCAGAATCCGTCACATTCATCCCTGGGGACTCAGGGGAACTGGCCCCCAGCATTTCCACCCTCCTCCCCCTGCTCTCTGGTCACCCCCCGTCAGGCCCGCAGGGTGAGCTCCTGACCCCCCCCCCCAGAGCTCCTGACACCTCGGCCCCCTCCCGCCTCCTAGGACAGTTTCTGTGTTCAGAGCCTCCCCACCCCCAGGGACGCTCGCAGGGGCAGGAGGGATTCTGCCAGCAGGGACGTGGGGTGGGGGCAGCCTGAGGAAAGGGGCGAGGGACTCCCTGAGGGGATGGGAAGGAGACCCTGGCCCTGCCCCACTCTCCTGATCTGCTCCGGCTGCTCACCATGTATTCCAGGAGCTGATGGGCCTGCCCATGCAGGGCGTGGGCCAGGACCAGCCCGGCCTGGCTGGGGCGCCGCAGGGGGGAGCGGGCAGCGAGCAGAGCCTTGTCCAAAAAGCAATTCTCCTGCTCTGCTGTGAAGAGCTGCCCAAAGACCTGGAATCAAGAGCACAGGAGGTTTCAGCTGACGGCCCAGAGCCCGGCCCCAACTCCTGGGGCTAAAACAGCTTCCTCCTCCCCCAAACTCCCTTCCAGACCCTGCACCCAGACGCTCTCCTCACCCGGCACCCCAACCCCTGCCCCAGGTCACAGCTTCCTCCTGCCCCCAAGACCCTCCTACCCCCACGAGGGCCCCAGCCAGCCCCACCCTCGAGCCCTGCCCTGCCCTGGCAGCGCGTCCTTACCTCTCCCACCCTCACGCTGTTGCTGTGAGCCAGGACCCATCTTTCTTTGTAGTAGTGTCTGCACCACAGGTCCTCTGCCTGGTGGATGTTGAGGCCTGCAAGAGACACAACAGGGTCATTCTGCTGGCAGGTCTGAGCCCTTCCCCTCCCACGGGTCCCTGCAGGCATCCCTGGGCAAATGGAGGGGCACAGGGGGCAGAAGGGGAACACAGAGGGACGCATCCCCCCTTGGGCCAGTCTGGGGGAAAAGGGCTGGGTCCCCTCCCCCCGCCGCCGGCACCCTCAGGGTGTCCCTGGGGCCCAGGTCCCGGCTGGGTTCCTTACCCCTGTGGTGCAGGAGGAGTTGATACAGGCTGTGCACCCCCTCCCGGGCCAGCCGGCTGACGTCTTCGGATGGGTCCGAAATAAAAAGGCCCAGCTGGGCCACGTGGTGACCCATCCTCGGCCAGTCGGCGGAGTTCTGAGGGGAGAGAAGAGGGGGGGTCCCTCAGCATCCTGGGGCTTCACGTCCCATGCAAACGGCCGCCGAGGCGGGTCTGAGCTCGGGGGACGGACAGAGACACCTCCCGGGGCGGGGGCGGGGCCGGCCTTGCGAGGAGACAACCCTGAGCAATGGCCCCGACTGAAGGGTCACTCCGGGGGTGGAAAAGGGGATCCACTGACGGCCACTCCCCAGTCCCCAGGCCCAGTCCCTCAAGAGCCCCCCTGAAGGGCCCAGGGTCGCCCCTCCCCGGGGAAAGGAGAACGCGGCCCATTCCCGGCCCATTCCCGGCCCTGCCTCTGCCTCCCGGGGACGCTCCCAGCCCCGCGCCCTGCAGCCCCAGACCCCCCGGCTCCGAGGTCACTTACGTCAAACCCCGGGAGGGTGGTGGCGACTCCCAGCAGGGCCGTGGTGCTGCCAAGGGCCCTGGCTCGCTCCTGGGGCAGGCGGGACTCCAGCCACGGGCTCAGGTGCTGGGGGGGAAAGAGGCAGGTCAGGACCCGTAGGGAGGTGCCGGTTCTGGGCAGAGCCTGGGGCTCCTCTCGGACTGTGCCCCCCCCAGCCACTGACACTGCTCCTCTCTCGGCCCCCCCCCGAGGAAGCAGGGACAATGGCCCCGTCCCCCCCACGGGGCTCACCTCCATTATGAGCTGCAGCCGGGCGGTGTCTGGGGACTCGGCGAGGAGGCTCGCCAGTAGGGCCTGGAGGTCGTAGGGAAGGGCCCGGATGAACTGCTGCAAGACAAGGGGGAGCCCTGGGTCAGAGGGGGGTTGGGGGATCCAGGCCACCCGCTGGCTCCGGGGTGCAGCCTTGAGCAGGGTCTGAGCCGCCTCGCAGAGCAGGGAGGAGCCCAGGCTGGGCATGGAAGGGACGGGCCCCCCGGGAGAGCAACGGGAACCCTGGAGGGAAGGATCCAAACCTGCAGCTTCTTCCCTCCCTCTGCCCCCACCCTCCTCTCTGGAGCTCCAGCCCAGCCCGGGAGCAGGGCCCGGAGGGACGTACCTGAGTGTGAATGGGCTCCTGCTGCCAGTCCCCAGACACTGTCTGTCCCACGGCCGCCGTCAGCAGGGGGCTCAGGAGCTGGGCCTGCAGGGGAGGCTGCAAGGTGCTGGCAGGAGAGAGGGGCAGAGGCTGTTAATTCAGCAGCAGGAGACAGAGACTTTCCCACTCCCTGGCCAGGGGATCTGCTCTGGGGGGAGTCGGCGAGGGGGGGGGGGGTCGGTACCTGAGGCTGCAGGCGGCGTTGAGGCAGTCGGCCAAGACCAGCGGGGGGGGCGAGTCCTCCATGATCTCCTGGGAGACCCAAGGAGACAAAGGGGCGTGTGAGGCTGGGGCCCCCAAGAGACGCTCACACGGCCAGCGCCCCCACCCAGCAGGATCCAACCCCACTGCCTCCCGCTGCCCTGTAGCCCCCCTGCCCGGCACAGGGCCCCTCCCAGCACCCCCCTCCCAAACCGGGACCAGCTCAATCCTTGTCCCCAGGCCGTCTCCTGCCCCTCCCTGCCCTGGTGACCAGCCTCTGAACCTCCTCATCCCTGCTCCCCAGGCGCATCCCCAGCAGCCCGCTCGGCTCCCTTCCAGCCCCCCATGGCCCGGGGAGACCCCTCCCTGTCCCGAATCCCCCTTCCTGTCCAGCACCCCAGACCTGCCCCATTTCTGTGTCCCTCCCTCCTCCAGCATCCCCACCCACCCTCCCCATGTCCACCTCCAGCCCTCCTGGCTCCACCCATCCCGTTTCCAGCACCCCCACCCGCCGCCATGGCCCAGGCAGACCCCTGTCCACCCCACGTATCCCCTCCCCTCCTCCCGGCTGCCGCGACTCGCTTACAACGATCCTGGCCATCATGGTGTCCTTGCAGCAGCGCGGCGCCAGGGTGTCCTCGCCCCTTTGGAGGGCGGCGAGGCAGGCGAGGGGGATGGCCAAGAGGAACCGCTGCAGGGCGGCTGGGCTCTGCACCCCAGAGAGAGTCTGTGAGCCTGGGGCCTGCCTGCCCCCCACGGACAGCTGCAGGGCTCAGGTCTCCCAGGAGTGGAGGTGGGAGCTGCTGGTTGTCCACGCACCCACACTCCCCCCCCAACTGCTGCCTCAGGCTTGTGGGGGCCCAGCTGGTGCATGACAAGAGCCCCCAGCTTGGGGGGTCCAGGTCATGCAGGAGAAGGGGCCCCAGGGGGATCCCCAGGGACAAGCCCCTCCCGGAGGGGGGGGGGGACGTGCTGGGAAGGGGCCGGACAATCTCGGGTCCCCCCCGTGTGGAGAAGGTTCCTACCGTGTCCCGGGTGTGGAGCTGCTCTTCGATGTCATAGATGGCCCCTTCCTCCACCCGGGAGTCCATCCGCTCCTGGCAGAGCTCCGCCGAGGCGCAGGGGGGCTCTGTGCGGGAGGGAAGGGACCAGGGTGACTCCAGCGGCCAGCAGGGGTCACGCGCCCCCATGTCAGGGACCCAGGGCAGGTTGGGCCCCACACGCCCCTCGCAGGGACCCATCCCCCTTCCACCCTCACATCTGCCAACTCCCTCAGCAGAGCCCCCACCAGGAACAAGAGAGCCAAGCAGCCCCCCCCCCCATCCATTGCCCTGGCTGCGGGGCAGACACTGGGGCTGCCCCCCCCGGGTACTGGGTGAGCCCCTGGGCCCAGCGTGTTCACGGCCCCTCACCTGGGTCTGAGCGGCTGCGCGAGGTGGCCCGGCTGCAGCTGGAGGCCCAGGCGCTGCTGCTGACGGACCTGGACCCACAGCTGCAGGGGCTGGTGCAGGGAGCGACGGGCTGGGGGCTCCCGTAGACTGGCAGGTCCCCGGGGGCCGGGCAGGGCGATGCCCCCTGGTGGTAATGGGGGCTGGGCTCCCGGGGCAGGTGTTTCTCTCCACAGAGGAAGCCCCGGAGCCACCCTACCCGGCTCCCCCGCTGGGCTGGGTCCCGCCTGCCCAGCCGCCTCTGGAGCCAGGTCCGGGGGGGCCTGGCCGGTGGGCGAGTCGCCCCGAGCTGGTGGGATCCAGCTTCCCCGCCCGCGGGGACGGAGAAGCTGCTCCCCACCGGCCCTGGGGCCATCTTCAGGGCTTTCTTGAACCACAGCCGAAAACGTTTGGCCATGCTGCAAATGAGGGGAGCAAAGGGGAGCTTGGGGCGCAGCCTGATGAACGAAATCCAGGGGTTCCAGCTCCCCAGAGCGACTGCCCCCAGCCCCCAAATGGCCCCTTGCTTATCGGTTCGGTCTTGCACAGGCACTGCAAGGACCTGAGGGTATGTCTACACTACCCCGCTAGTTCGAACTAGGAGGGTAATGTAGGCATACCGCACTTGCAAATGAAGCCCGGGATTTGAATTTCCCGGGCTTCATTTGCATAAGCGGGGAGCCGCCATTTTTAAAACCCCGCTCGTTCGAACCCCGTGCAGCGCGGCTACACGGGGCACGAACTAGGTAGTTCGAACTAGGCTTCCTAGTTCAAACTACCGTTACTCCTCATTCCACGAGTCTCCTGCCCATCAACAGCCCCTTCTTGGCCAATCAGGGGAGAATCTAAGGTGTGGGGGGTGGAGCGTTCTCCCCAAAGACACCGGCATAGACTTGTTCCAGCCCCACCTCCCCAGTCCCCACAATGGGGGCTGCATCCCCCACCCCACGGCTCCTGCAAACCACCCCCCGTCCTTCAGCTAGTCTGTTGGGTCCCAAGCTGGGGGAGGCAGCAAGGGAAGGTCACAGAGGAGGCAAGAACAGAGCAGAAATGTGGGGGGATGGAGGAAAAGGGAAACCAACCAGGAGAAAGCCCCAGTGGCGCTAAGGACGCAGCCCAGGTGAGGAATCACCTTCTGGCCCTTGACCGAGGGCTGGGCCTGCCTGGAACCCAGCCGGCCCCGGGCGGGATCCAACCCCTGGGGGCTCTTACCTTCGTCACAAAGGTGTCGGGATGTGGAACTCACAGAACGCGAAGGAACCGTGAGGAGGAGACGCACCAGAGCTAAAGCAACCGGGGGTCTCCAAAGTCCCCTGGGCCCGCCCCCCGCTTTTATCAGCCTGAGATGTGGGTCCCTCTGTGAGGTCATCACCTCCCCACCTGCCCTTTGCCTTATATGCTGAGGGCTGCCCAAAGCCCCTGTGAGGTCACCACCCCCCCCTCACCCTGCCAGGCAAATGTCCTGCCTCTGGCCACCCCCCTGGGAAGTTTGAGCCATTACTAGGGGTCCCTCCCCCTCCCTCATAGGCTGCTCCCTGCCCTACACTGCAGGCTTCTTGCACGAGAGCTGTTTCACGCCGGAGTTCTTGCGCAAAAGGTCTCGTGCAAGAGTGCCTCCACCCTGCCATGGGCTTTTGCACAAGAGCGTCCATGGCAGTGTGAACGCTCTCTTGTGCAAGAAAGCTCTGATGGTCATTTTAGCCATAAAAGTGTCTTGCTCAAGAAGCCCCTGGTGCCCGTCCACGCTGCCTTCTTGCACAACAGCTCTTGCACAAAGGGGGCTTAGTCATCGTCGGGAGAGGAATAACTCCTGTGCAAGGAGCCCTGTTCTCTGGGGGTATGTCTACACTACCCCGCTAGTTCGAACTAGCGGGGTAATGTATGCATACCGCACTTGCTAATGAAGCCCGGGATTTGAATTTCCCGGGCTTCATTAGCATAAGCGGGGAGCCGCCATTTTTAAATCCCCGCTGCTTCGAACCCCGTGTAGCGCGGCTACACGGGGCTCGAACTAGGTAGTTCGGACTAGGGTCCTATTCCGAACTACCGGTACTCCTCGTGAAACGAGGTGTACCGGTAGTTCGGAATAGGCACCCTAGTCCGAACTACCTAGTTCGAGCCCCGTGTAGCCGCGCTACACGGGGTTCGAAGCAGCGGGGATTTAAAAATGGCGGCTCCCCGCTTATGCTAATGAAGCCCGGGAAATTCAAATCCCGGGCTTCATTAGCAAGTGCGGTATGCATACATTACCCCGCTAGTTCGAACTAGCGGGGTAGTGTAGACATACCCTGATGCTTTACTGCAAATTTACTTCTGCAAGAACACACGTAGGGTATGTCTACACTACAAAGTTAGTTCGAACTAAAGGACGTTAGTTCGAACTAACTTTAATAGGTGCTACACTAGCGCTCCGCTAGTTCGAATTTGAATCGAACTAGCGGAGCGCTTAGTTCGAACTAGGTAAACCTCATTTTACGAGGACTAACGCCTAGTTCGAACTAGCTAGTTCGAACTAAGGGCTGTGTAGCCCCTTAGTTCGAACTAGTGGGAGGCTAGCCCTCCCCAGGTTTCCCTGGTGGCCACTCCGGCCAACACCAGGGAAACTCGTATGCCCCCCTCCCGGCCCCGGACCCCTTAAAGGGGCACGGGCTGGCTACGGTGCCCGTGCCAGGTGCAAGCCTGCCAGCACCCAGCTAGCAGACCCTGCACCTGGCACGGCACAGAGCCACCCACCCGATGCCCCCCAGCCCACCCCCTCTTGCCGGGACCAGGCTGGCGGCTCCAAGGAGCTTGCCCTGGACCGCAAGAGGCGGGCACCTTCCTGGGCTAGTGCGGACATCGTGGACCTCGTCCACGATCTCCGCACTAGGCACAGGAAAGTGGCCGTCTAGGGCAGGAGAGCTGCCAGCCTGGCCACCCAGGAGCAGGTGTGCATGAAAATCAAGGGGGTCCACTGAGACCCCCGACACTGAGCCCTGAGCTTACAATGGCCGTACTGGGTCAGACCAAAGGTCCATCTAGCCCAGTAGCCTGTCTGCCAACAGCGGCCAACCCTAGGGACCCTGGAGGGGATGGACCGAAGACAATGACCAAGCCATTTGTCTCGTGCCATCCCTCTCCAGCCTTCCACAAACTTTGGGCAGGGACACCACTCCTACCCTCTGGCTAAAAGGACTCCATGGACCCAACCTCCATGACTTGATCTCACTTCCCTTTAAACTCTGTTCTAGTTGTAGCCTTCACAGCCTCCTGCAGCAAGGAGTTCCACCGGTTAACTATTTGCTTTGTCAAGAAGAACAACTTTCTCTTACTAGTTTCAAGCCTGCTACCCAGTCCTTTCCTTTGGTGTCCTCTAGTCCTTCTTGATGGGAACTCAGGAAGAACTTTTCTGAATGCACCCTCTCCACCCAACCCCTGCTTTTAGAGACCTCTATCCTGTCCCCCCTCCGTCTCCTCTTTTCTAAGCTGAACAGTCCCAGTCTCTGTAGCCTTTCTTCATCTGGGACCTGTTCCCAACCCCTGATCATGTTAGTTGCCCTCCCCTCTCCCAGCCTTTCTCTTCCCCTCTCCCACCTCCTTTTCCCAGTCTCCCCCAGTTTTTTTCAATAAAGACAGAGTCAATGTTGGAAGGAACGTTATCTTTATTTTGTACATCAATAAGAAGGGGGGCTAAGGAAGGGTAAGTGGAAGGAGGTGAGGGAGGAATGGGGTACGAGCCCCCGATGGGGAGGACTGGGCTGGCTCTGCGGGCTTCTGGGGGTGGAAGCTCTCCTGCAGCCCCCCAATTACTCCCTCTCCCCAGATGGCAGCCTGCGGCAAGTGCAGCCGGGCTGATGGCCGAGTGGTGTGATGTGCCCAGTGTGGGCACTCAGGGCACTCCAAGCCAGAACTTCTTTGCAAGCGGGGCACTCCTTAGAACTGTGTGTCCGGGGTGGGGGTCGGGACCCTTTAAGCGCAGCCCTCGGCTAGCCTGAGACAGCATCTCCATGCTCTAAGTCCTCCTTTTATGCCCTGCCGGCACTGCTTCCGGCCATCCTTAAGCCCTGTTCAGAGTCCACTCAATGTGGACTTACTAGTTCGAACTAGCAAAACGCTAATTCGAACTAGTTTTTAGTTCTAGACGCGTTAGTTCGAACTAGCTTAGTTCGAATTAACTAATTCGAACTAAGTTAGTTCGAACTAGCGCTGTAGTGTAGACATACCCGTAGAGTGTAGACGCGCCACAAGTTTTTTCGCAAGAACACGCAAAAACAAGCCATGTGGATGTTTTCTTTTTAGGCAAAAGCCCCTTTTTGCACAAGATCGGTCGGCCTTTTTGCAGAAATAGGGATCTTGTGGGAAAAGGGGTTTTTTTGCACAAAAAGTAAACATCCACATGGCTTGGTTTTGCGCACAAACCCCGAGCACAAAAACGGATCGGCAGAAAATATGCAAATGACATTGCGTGTCATAGAGTCCCTCGTTAGCATATTTGTTGCCAAAAAAACTCGTTGTGTAGACGTAGCCTGGGAGAGAAGCGATCTCAGACACAAAGCCCTTCAGTAAGAGGGCATAGCCCTGGGGCGTGGTAGGAGACGTACGGCAGACATGGGAGGTCACTCTCCTAGCTATTTGGCACGGAGGAGGCCTCAGCTGGAGCACTGTGTCCAGATCTCAGGGCCATGCTTTAGGAGAGAGAGTCCAGAGGGGAACTATGAAAAGGGATTAGGGACGTTAGATATTCACTGAGTAGTCAATTAACCTCATGATTTCTTATCGGTTACTTGACTTTTCGATAGTCCCCAGGGGCCAGCTGTCTCAGTCCTGGCTCGCGCTGGGTGCGGGACCTACCCCCTCTGCGGCTCTGCATTTACAGTGTGTTAGGAGCGAGGCAGGCAGGCAGCCCGGCTCAGTTCCAGTTTGCACCAGGTCCAGAAGCTCAGACCCAGCCCCCAGGCAAGGGCTGCTGCCAGCTTGTGCTGCTGCCTCTGATACAGAGGCAGCAGTACGGAGTGCCAGGAGGGAACTGGTCTAAAAAGCACCTCCCCTTGCGACCTGGCTGCCTGTCATCCCACGCTGCTGCCTCCGTTTTTGGGGAGAGAGAGCCGCCTGTCTTGAGACACCGGTGGGGAGTCGGATTTTCAAAAGGCAGGTCTCTGTCCTTTGTGAGCCTTCCAAAGCGCTTCGGTGGGGGGAGGGGGCAGGAAGGCGGACGACACTCAGGAATTGTAGCACCCAAATCCACGGAGTGTTTCGCCAGCACCTCCTGCAACAGAGCCCAATCCCTGACAGGCTTTTAGGCAAGATAGATCATTTGAAAAAATGACAGACACAGGGTTTTCCGTCACCGCTCTCCCTTTCTTTTATTTCCCTGAGCTAACTGTCTTGTTCCTCTTTGGCTAAGGATGGAAGGGTATGTCTACACTACAATGTTAGTTCGAACTAACGGACGTTAGTTCGAACTAACATTCATAGCCGCTACACTAGCGCTCCGCTAGTTCGAATTTGAATCGAACTAGCGGAGCGCTTAGTTCGAACTAGGAAAACCTCATTTTACGAGGCTTAAGCCTAGTTCGAACTTACTAGTTCGAATTAAGGGCTGTGTAGCCCCTTAATTCGAACGAGTGGGATGCTAGCCCTCCCCAGGTTTCCCTGGTGGCCACTCTGGCCAACACCAGGGAAATTCTATGCCCCCCTCCCGGCCCCGGACCTCTTAAAGGGGCACGGGCTGGCTACGGTGCCCGTGCCAGGTGCAAGCCTGCCAGCACCCAGCCAGCATACCCTGCACCTGGCACGGCTCGAGCCAGCCACCCGATGTCCCCCAGCCCACCCCCTATTCCCGGGACCAGGCTGGCGGCTCCCGGGAGCTTGCCCTGGACCGCAAGAGGCGGGCACCTTCCTGGGCTAGTGCGGACATCGTGGACCTCGTCCACGATCTCCGCACTAGGCACAGGAAAGTGGCCGTCTAGGGCAGGAGAGCTGCCAGCCTGGCCACCCAGGAGCAGGTTTGCATGAAAATCAAGGGGGTCCACTGAGACACCCGACCCTGAGCCCTGAGCTTACAATGGCCATACTGGGTCAGACCAAAGGTCCATCTAGCCCAGTAGCCTGTCTGCCGACAGCGGCCAACCCTAGGGACCCTGGAGGGGATGGACCGAAGACAGTGACTCTTGGGCCATTTGTCTCGTGCCATCCCTCTCCAGCCTTCCACAAACTTTAGGCAGGGACACCACTCCTACCCCCTGGCTAAGACTACTCCATGGACCCAACCTCCATGACTTGATCTCACTTCCCTTTCAACTCTGTTCTAGTTCTAGCCTTCACAGCCTCCTGCAGCAAGGAGTTACACATGTTAACTATTTGCTTTGTGAAGAACAACTTTCTCTTACTAGTTTGAAGCCTGATACCCATTCCTTTCCTTTGGTCTCCTCTAGTCCTTCTTTATGGCAACTCATGAAGAACTTTTCTCAATGCACCCTCTCCACCCAACCCCTGCTTTTAGAGACCTCTAGCCTGTCCCCGCTCCATCTCCTCTTTTCTAAGCTGAACAGTCCCAGTCTCTGTAGCCTCTCTTCATCTGGGACCTGTTCCCAACCCCTGATCATGTTAGTTGCCCTCCCCTCTCCCAGCCTTTCTCTTCCCCTCTCCCACCTCCTTTTCCCAGTCTCCCCCAGTTTTGTTCAATAAAGACAGAGTCAATGTTGGAAGAAACGTTATCTTTATTTTGTACATCAGGAAGGGGGGCTAGGGAAGGGTAAGTGGAAGGAGGTGAGGGAGGAATGGGGTACGAGCCCCCGATGGGGAGGACTGGGCTGGCTCTGCGGGCTTCTGGGGGTGGAAGCTCTCCTGCAGCCCCCCAATTGCCCCCTCTCCCCAGATGGCAGCCTGCGGCAAGTGCAGCCAGGCTGATGGCCGAGTGGTGTGATGTGCCCAGTGTGGGCACTCCGGGCACTCCAAGCCAGGACTGCTTTGCAAGCGGGGCACTCCTTAGAACTGTCTGTCTGGGGTGGGGGTCGGGTCCCTTTAACCGCAGCCCTCGGCTAGCCTGAGACAGCATCTCCATGCTCTAAGTCCTCCTCTGATGCCCTGCCGGCACTGCTTCCGGCCATCCTTAAGCCCTGTTCAGGATCCACTCAATGTGGACATGCTAGTTCGAATTAGCAAAACGCTAATTCGAACTAGTTTTTAGTTCTAGATGCGTTAGTTCGAACTAACTCTGTAGTGTAGACATACCCTTAGCTCTCCCCCAGCTGTACACGCGATACTAGACTGACTCTGGTCTCTCTGTGGCTCCCCGGCTGGGCTCTCGCTCCCACTTCTCCCCTCAGGGTGCTTGCCGGCTCCCCTGCTCTCTCTGAACACGTCCCTGGGGCCATTGTTACCATGAGGTGTCTGGTCCCTGGAGTCCCCTGTGACCCGCTTTATCTTCTGCAAGGGCGGGCGGGAGGCTGCCAGCCAAGTGTTCACCCCCGGGCCATTCACCTACCACCTCACCCGTCGCGTCTCCGGCCCAGGGGACGCTGGGAATTTCTCCTGCTGGTACCAGCACAGGAGTGACAATAAGGAGCTGCTGAATTCCAACCTGAGCCTCTCCAGGACGCTGCGTGTGACCGGTGAGGCCCTGAGGCCCAGACCTGCCCCACCCAGAGCAGCCGGACCCCACTGCTGGGACAGGAACCAGGGGCTGTGCTGAGCAGAGGGGGCTCCAGGGCAGCTGGCATATGTGGGCAGCAGCCTCCATCACACCCCTCCTGCAGGGCAGGGACTCCCTACCCCACATCACTGTGTCTAGGGGAGCTGGCTGGGCCGGCACAGGCCAGAACAGCCCCAGGTTCTGTGAGAGACTTGGGTGGTAGGCTGGGTGTGGGCTGGAATTAGGGGAGGTGTCTGGGGGGCTGGTTGGTATTAGAGGTAGGATCTGGGGGCTGGGATGATGGCTGGGATTAGGGATTAGGTGCCGGGGGCTGGGATTAGGGGAGGGGTCTGGCTGGGATTAGGGGCTTTTGTTATCGCTGAGGTCACTGCCCGGCTGGCAGGGAGCAGGGTGGGGTGGAGTTAAGGGATGGGACCGGGGCCATGTGCCAGTGTCGCAGCCCTGGCCCTTCCTCCCTGTACTGTGAACGTTCCCTGCTGCTGCAGGTGCTCAGGAGGGAGACGCTGCCGCCAGCCCAGGTACCTGCACCGAGCGCTAGGGCTGTTCTCGGCCCCCGAGCTCCCTGAGGGTCTGCCCTGGCCGGGGGCAGGAGGAGACTAATCCCCTCGGCACAGATGCGATCAGAGAGGCTACGCAAGCTGCCCCTCTTCCTCCCAGCACAAGCCTCACAGCTGCTATTGGCCAGGAATCTCAGCCAATGGGAGCTGCAGAGGCGGTGCCTCCGGGCGCGGGCAGTGCACGGTGTAGAGCTGTCTGACCCCCCCTGCGAGGAGGTGGATGTGCCGGCCGTTTCCAGGAGCCGTGCAAAGCCTGGGTGGCCAGGAGCCTGCCTCAGCCCCACTGCACGGCTGACCAGGAGCCATCTGAAATAAGCGCTGCCTGGGTGGAGCCTAACTCCCACCCCAAACCACAAACCCCAGCCTCCTGTTGGATCCTCCTCCCACAGTTCACTCCCTCCGAGTCTGCACCCAAACTCCCATCGCTGCCCGGAGCCCCCTCTCAGAGCCTGCAACCCACAGCCTCTCCCGCGCCCCCCTCCCCAGCCCTCCATTCCTGCACCGTAACCCCAGCCTCAGGCCAGCGAACGTGAGTGAGGGTGGGGGAGCGCAAGCAGCAGAGGGAGGGGGGAGTGGATTGAGTGGGGGCGTGGCCTCCGAGAACAGGGGCAGGGGTAGGTGCGGGGAAGGGGGCGGGGCAATGGTAGTGGCCTCTAATGCCCACACCCCTCCCTTCGGCATCGCTTATGTCCCACGTCCGCCCTCTCCTGAGCCCACAGCCGGTGCCAAGGCCTCGTGCCCAGGGCGGGGTCGCCCCTGTGAGCTGCCAGCCACACTGGGGAGAGGCGAGAGGGTCTGGGCTGCTGTGTCCGTTGCTGGCTCCTGTCAGGCCTTTGCACCAAGTCCTGGTGCAGCCTGAGCAAACCTGGGTCCTTGGGGGGAGACCAAAGTTGTTGAACAAAAAAAAAAAAGGGGGGACTCCGAGGACTTGTTAAGCCAAAAAAAGTTAAAATAAAACAGCATTAAAACAGCATGTCCTCTTTAAGTGCAGGGATAGGAACAGGGGAGCGTTGAGCACTAAGACCGCATTGCTTCCCCTGGGTCTTTTGGCTGGCAGTCATTTTGTGCTGGCAGCCTTGGGGAACCAGGTAAGCATGGGGGCTGGGGTCGGGGGTTTTGGGAGCTGGGAGGGGGGAGGCCGGGTGCTGTAGGGTTGCCAGGTGCCCGGCATTTTCGCCTCCTGGCCGGGGAAAAATGCAGAAATTACCGGACATTTTAGGTGTCTGGTATTCTCTGAAGCAAAATGCAGGACTATGTAGCACTTTAAAGACTAACAAGATGGTTTATTAGATGATGAGCTTTCGTGGGCCAGACCCACTTCCTCAGATCAAATAGTGGAAGAAAGTAGTCACAACCATATATACCAAAGGATACAATTAAAAAAAAATGAACACATATGAAAAGGACAAATCACATTGCAGAACATTTTTGATCTGAGGAAGTGGGTCTGGCCCACGAAAGCTCATCATCTAATAAACCATCTTGTTAGTCTTTAAAGTGCTACATTGTCCTGCATTTTTATTGCAGAACAGGAGGGGGATGCAGGGGGGCGGGGAGGAAGAAAGGTAAGTGTCTGTGAATTGATGATATTAGAGGTAGGGAGAGTGAGTTAATGGTATTAGAGGTGATAATTGGGGAAACTATCTTGGTAATGGGTGAGATAGTTCAAATGTTTGTTAAGTCCTTGTTGGAAAGTGTCAAATTTTAACATGAATGACAGTTCAGAGGATTCCCTTTCAAGTGCAGATGTAAAAGGTCTTTGTAGCAGAATGCAGGTGGCTAAGTCATTGAGAGAGTGTCCTTTCTGGTTAAAATGGCAAGAAACTGTTTTCTCTTTGTGATCTTGTCTGATATCTGTTTTGTGGGCATTAATCCTTTGGCGAAGTGTCTGAGATGTTTGTCCAATGTACATAGCAGACGGACACTTTCGGCACATGATAGCATAGATTATATTTCTGGATGCGCAGGAATATGTGTTCTTGATCTTATAACTCACTTGGTTAGGTCCAATAATGGTATCAGCAGAATGAATATGTGGACAAAGCTGGCAACGGGGTTTGTTGCAAGGGAAGGTACCAGGGTTGGGATTAGTGTGGTATGTCCTGTGGTGGTTGGTAAGAATCATCTTGAGGTTAGGTGGTTGTCTATAGGAGACTATGGGTCTGTCTCCCAGAGCCTCTTGGAGTATGGTATCCTGTTCCAATATAGGCTGTAGTTTATTGATAATGTGTTGGACAGGTTTAAGTTGGGGGTTGTAGGTGATGACAAGTGGTGTTCTATTGTTGGTTTTCTTGGGTCTGTCTTGAAGTAGATGGTTTCTAGGTATTCGTCTGGCTCTTTCAATTTGCTTTTTTATTTCTCTGGGTGGGTAGTTGAGGTTTATAAATGCTTGGTAGAGATCCTGAAGCTTCTGGTCTCTGTCAGTGGGATTAGAGCAGATGCGGTTGTATCGAAGGGCTTGGCTATAGACGATGGATCGTGTAGTGTGTTCTGGATGGGAGCTGGAAGCATGTAGGTAACTGTATGAGTCGGTGGGTTTTCTGTAGAGAGTGGTGTCTAATTTTCCATTGTTGATTTGTACGGTGGTGTCCAGGAAGTGGATCTCTGGTGTAGAATGGTCCAGGCTGAGGTTGATGGTGGGGTGTAGGTTGTTGAAATCTCTGTGGAATATCTCCAGCGTTTCTTGGCCATGCGTCCAGATCATAAAGATGTCATCGATGTACCGTAGGTAGAGGAGGGGTGAAAGGGGACGGGAGTTGAGGAAACGTTGTTCTAGGTCAGCCATAAAGATGTTAGCATACTGTGGGGCCATGCGTGTACCCATGGCTGTGCCGCTGATCTGGAGGTATAAGTTGTTCTCAAACTGGAAATAATTGTGGGTGAGAACAAAGTTACATAGGTCTGCTATCAGGTTGGCAGTAGTGTCCTCTGGGATAGTGTTTCTAATTGCTTGTAATCCGTCTTCATGTGGGATGTTGGTATATAGAGCTTCTACATCCATGGTGGCAAGGATGGTATTATTGGGGAGGTTATCGATGTTTTGTAGTTTCCTTAGGAAGTCAGTAGTGTCTCGGAGATAGCTGGGGGTATTGGTTACGAAGGGTTTGAGAAGAGTGTCTACATAGCTGGATAGACCAGTAGTGAGCGTGCCAATACCAGAGATGATGGGACGTCCGGGGTGCCCAGGTTTATGGATCTTGGGAAGTATATAGAACAATCCCCCCGCATCCCCCTTCTGTTCTGAAATGTGATTTGTCCTTTTCATATGTGTTCATTTTTTTAAATTGTATCCTTTGGTATATATGGCTGTGACTATTTTCTTCCACTATTTGATCTGAGGAAGTGGGTCTGGCCCACGAAAGCTCATCATCTAATAAACCATCTTGTTAGTCTTTAAAGTGCTACATAGTCCTGTATTTTGTTTCAGCTACACCAGACTAACACGGCTACATTTCTATCACTATACTTCATAGGATAGTGACCCACATCAGGTGTGTGGGTTACAGCTGCAGGCCTGCTCCCAGCATGCGGATCTGCTTTCTGGGCGGCGTCTATAACTCTGTGGCTGCAGCCCTGCTCCCAGGACTGGATCTGCTCTCTGCCCATAGGCGTGCGCAGCACATTTCATTAGGGTGTGCACCCAAAGAATGTTTTTAAATGTACTCTTTGACCCCCCATTAGCCACGCCCCCTGACCCCCATTAGCCACGCCCCCTATCCCCCATTACCAAGCCTCTGGAGGTAACACTTTCAGGGCAATATGGATACATGACCAGAAATAAAAGGTGTCATGTGACCCTCCCCAAGGACTTTTCCCACCATCCACTTACCAATAGGGATTAGTTTGGCCCTCACCAACCCCCCCCCCCCCCCCCCCCGTGCAACGATCCTGCAATTGCATTAACCCAACGTGTGAGACATTAACTCGGGGGGTGGAGAGGCTGGGGGAAGTGTTCCCTCTAAGAGTTTCCTCCCATGAGCACAATACATTTTGTGTTGTGCACCAGTACTGAGTTTGTGGCTTGTTTGGATGTGTCAGTGTGGCACCCAAGTTATTCATAAATATCTTATGAACCACTTACCTGTCCCCTCTGCTGCCCTGTCTCCTTCCCTTCCTCCATCAGCTCCCCCGGTGCCTGCTGCCCCCCAATCCCTCACCCACCTCTGCTGTCCTGACTCCTGCCCTTCTCACTGCCCTCGGCCTTCCCGAGACCTGCCCCCTCCAGCAGCCTTTCTCTCCCCCTGTGCCCACTCCTCCAGTAGCCCCACTCTGACCATGTGAGCTACCCCTCCTCATCCCCTTTCCTAACACCTCCCTCTACACACCTGTCCTGCCTCTCTCCTCTGCTGCTGGTCCCTCCCCTGCAGGTGTCTGCCCTTCTGCTTCACCCCCGGACTCCCCTGGCACCTGCACCTTCCCTTACCCTTGCACCCTCTTGGCGCCTCCCCCTTCCCTCACTGCCCCTGCCCCCTTTGCCCACTCCCTCACCACCCTCTGCCCCCGTTCCCCTCATGCCCCTGTGCCTTTACACGTGCCTTGCTCCATCTCCGCCTTCCTCGTGCCCACCCCTTCTTTCAAGCTTTCTCCCAGCACCTCCCCTTCTCCCCTCTAGCCCCCAAAGCCCTTCCCCTCTCTGGAAAGGTTGAAACCATAGACAAAAGGTCCTAGAAAGTCTCCAGGAATGCTAGAGATGCAGGAAGCGAGTTGACAGGAGGCCAGGAAAGAAAATGGAAACAGAATTTGGGGATCTGAATTCGCTGCAGAAATCCTACCTTTGCTGGGCCAGCCCCGAGGCACGGGGTTGCCCCTGGATTGTAAGCAAGCTGCTCCCTTCTCCCCGATGCTCCCCGTTCCCTGAGTATCAGTCCTGCCCCCTCAGCCTGCACAAATCTTCATCCTTTAGGACCAAATAGGAAGGGGAGGGGGCGAGGGATTATTTTCTTTATTCCCACCCCCCTAGCGGAAGGAGCTGTTCTCTGTGTCTGTGTTTACAAACCAAGGAACGTGTTTCTCCCTGTTTTGGGTTTTTTTTTTCTGTTTCTTGACAAGATTGATTGAAATGTTGGGCTGGCTAGAGGAGTCCCCAAGTCTAGCGCCCTCTCCTGAAGCAGGATGAAGTCAACCAAGACGTACGGGTTTGTCTAACTCTGTCTAATTCTTTCTTCCCACCCATGCTTCCCCAGAAGGGATCAGAGAGGCTGGACACAGAGGATCTCCCTCCCCTTTTCTTCACCATCAGTAATATCCTTTGGCTGTGAGTTCCACAGGTTGATTATACACTTCAAACATACGGCCGTTTTAACTAGAGCTGGAAGGAAGTTTTCAGAGGGGATGTTTTTCCATTGGAAAATGCTGATTTTAGCGACCTTTTGTTTGGAAGGAGAAAACTCCACCATTTCAGAACATTAAAATGTAGTTTTCCATTCCTGAAATGACTCTTTGTTTGGTCTCTTTAAAGTTTATCTTCCGTAATCCACCGTAATACATTTAAAAATAGTTAAAATCTAAACAAAACGTGAATTTATTTGCAGAACTGTGTGTGATCAGGAAAAAAAGTCAAAATCCTGGAATTGCTAGTCCCAGTTCAACCCTACTTTTAGCCACCTTGGTGCCAGGGATGTAAAATCTCATTTTATTAGCTAACCAGTTAAACAATACGTTGAACCAGTTAACCGATTAAATGGGACACGTAGGGCGAGTGGTCCCCCTGCGTGTTAAAGATGGGCTTGGAGCAGCCCCCACACCTACCCCCGTGGCACACTGCTGTGACTGCTGAGCAACCCTACCCGTGGCGTGCCAGAGTGCCCTGTGCCTATGGCTGGTGGAGGGCTGCTCCAGCCCCCTCTGGTTAACCATAACCGGCTTACTGGTTAACCGTTCACTTCCGAACTTGGTGTCCCCACTGCTAACATTAGGAGAAGCCGTTGGCTGCCTGCCCCGCCCTGCCCCATTCCTTCTTTGACATTCCCCTGCTCCCATGGGGGTCACGCTGCCCCCCTTTGAGAGCTGATGCTGAAAAGTGCTGGGAAAGGTCGGGGCGATTATCTGCCTGACCCCGGTGAATAGGAGCTGGCAAAGGCCCTGAAGTGTGACAGACCCTGGAGCTGTGACCGGCCCTTTCACCCAGCAGGATGTGCCGAATGCCCCAGAGGACCAAGGGATGGTGGGCGTGGCACTTCAAGCACACCTTGATTTTCTTCTGTCAGGGCTGGGGCATCGGACCGTCCAGGCTGGGTTCCTGTGATTTCCCGCGCGTGCTGGGCGGATGGTTTCCTGTCCAGTGCAGACTGCCGCTGGTGCGGGACCTCTGCATATAAACGCTGGGTAAGTCCTGGTGGGTTTTTAATGGGCACTGCCATGTGGTTTGGTAACTCAGGGTTCTTGGGTGGGGCACAGGGCAGAGCCCCTCGGTTCAGAGCTGCTAAGAGCAGAGTTATTTGCACTTACGTCCCAGCCAGACTCCCTCGTATCCCCTAAGGCAGGGCTGGGGATCCCTTTTTGGGTCGGGGGCCACAGAGCCACAGGGAAATCAGTCGGGCACAGTGTAGGAGATAGGGGGCAGGAGTGGAGCTTAGTGGCAAAGGGGGTGCAGGGTTGGGGAGCCCACGGGGGCCAAGGGAAATAGAGGGCACCATGTCCACAGGGCCAGGGGTGCCATTTCCCTAGGGCCTCCGGGGGGGGAGAGGCCAAGCAGGGAAGGGCAGGGAGCGTGGCTATAGTCTAGGAGCCAGGGCCCACCAAAGATGAATCCGACCCAGGCTCTGGTACATCTCTGCAGCGCTGCCGGCCGGTTCCCTCACCTCTTGGTCCCCACCCCGAACAGCCCCTCTCCCTGGCGGTTGGTTCCCCCCCAGCCAGCCCCGCTCCTCCAGTCCCTCCCAGCCATCCCCGCTTCCCGGCGGCCGGTTCCCCCCCCCATCTCCTCCAGCCAGCCCCACTCTCCCCAACCTCCCCATCTGAGATTAATTGTGTCTGGTATTTTTTTTAAACCATCTGGTAACCCTGGCAGGTGGGGGTGAAAAGTGCATGGAAATGACCGCTGCTGGTGCGGGACCTTTGCATATAAACGCTGGGTAAGTCCTGGTGGGTTTTTAATGGGCAGTGTCATGTGGTTTGGTAACTCAGGGTATATCTATACTACAATGTTAGTTCGAACTAACATTCATAGCCGCTACACTAGCGCTCCGCTAGTTCGAATTTGAATTTTACGAGGATTAAGCCTAGTTCGAACTAGCTAGTTCGAATTAAGGGCTGTGTAGTCCTCCCCAGGTTTCCCTGGTGGCCACTCTGGCCAACACCAGGGAAACTCTATGCCCCCCTCCCGGCCCCGGACCCCTTAAAGGGTCACTGGCTGGCTACGGTGCCCGTGCCAGGTGCAAGCCTGCCAGCACCCAGCCAGCAGACCCTGCACCTGGCACGGCACAGAGCCACCCACCCGATGTCCCCCAGCCCACCCTCTCTTCCCGGGACCAGGCTGGCGGCTCCCGGGAGCTTGCCCTGGACCGCAAGAGGCGGGCACCTTCCTGGTCCACGATCTCCGCACTAGGCACAGGAAAGTGGCCGTCTAGGGCAGGAGAGCTGCCAGCCTGGCCACCCAGGAGCAGGTGTGCATGAAAATCAAGGGGGTCCACTGAGACCCCCGACCCTGAGTCCTGAGCTTACAATGGCCGTCCTGGGTCAGACCAAAGGTCCATCTAGCCCAGTAGCCTGTCTGCTGACAGCGGCCAACCCTAGGGACCCTGGAGGGGATGGACCGAAGACAGTGACTCTTGGGCCATTTGTCTCGTGCCATCCCTCTCCAGCCTTCCACAAACTTTGGGCAGGGACACCACTCCTACCCCCTGGCTAAGACTACTCTATGGACCCAATCTCCATGGCTTGATCTCACTTCCCTTTCAACTCTGTTCTAGTTGTAGCCTTCACAGCCTCCTGCAGCAAGGAGTTCCACAGGTTAACTCTTTGCTCGCTCGCTCGCTCGCTCTCTCTCTCTCTCTCTCTCTCTCTCTCTTTTTGGGGGGGGGGGGGAGAACAACTTTCTCTTACTAGTTTCAAGCCTGCTACCCAGTCCTTTCCTTTGGTCTCCTCTAGTCCTTCTTTATGGCAACTCATGAAGAACTTTTCTCAATGCACCCTCTCCACCCAACCCCTGCTTTTAGAGACCTCTAGCCTGTCCCCGCTCCATCTCCTCTTTTCTAAGCTGAACAGTCCCAGTCTCTGTAGCCTCTCTTCATCTGGGACCTGTTCCCAACCCCTGATCATGTTAGTTGCCCTCCCCTCTCCCAGCCTTTCTCTTCCCCTCTCCCACCTCCTTTTCCCAGTCTCCCCCAGTTTTGTTCAATAAAGACAGAGTCAATGTTGGAAGAAACGTTATCTTTATTTTGTACATCAATAAGAAGGGGGGCTAGGGAAGGGTAAGTGGAAGGAGGTGAGGGAGGAATGGGGTACGAGCCCCCGATGGGGAGGACTGGGCTGGCTCTGCGGGCTTCTGGGGGTGGAAGCTCTCCTGCAGCCCCCCGATTGCCCCCTCTCCCCAGATGCCAGCCTGCGGCAAGTGCAGCCAGGCTGATGGCCGAGTGGTGTGATGTGCCCAGTGTGGGTACTCCGGGCAATCCAAGCCAGGACTGCTTTGCAAGCGGGGCACCCCTTAGAACTGTCTGTCCGGGGTGGGGGCCGGGACCCTTTAAGCGCAGCCCTCGGCTAGCCTGAGATAGCATCTCCACGCTCTAAGTCCTCATCTGATGCCCTGCTGGCACTGCTTCCGGCCATCCTTAAGCTGTGTTCAGAGTCCACTCAATGTGGACTTGCTAGTTCGAATTAGCAAAACGCTAATTCGAACTAGTTTTTAGTTCTAGATGCGTTAGTTCGAATTAGCTTAGTTCAAATTAACTAATTCGAACTAAGTTAGTTCGAACTAGCGCTGTAGTGTAGACGTACCCTCAGGGTGCCCCTGTATAAAACTATGGGACACCAACATCTTGAATACTGTGTACAGATGTGGTCTCCTCACCTCAAAAAAGATATTTTGGCCTTGGAAAGGGTTCAGAAAAGGGCAACTAACATGATTAGGGGTTTGGAACGGGTCCGATACGAGGAGAGGTTAAAGCGATGGGACTTTTCAGTTTAGAAAAGAGGAGACTGAGGGGGGATATGATAGAGGTCTATAAAATCATGAGTGGTGTGGAGAGGGTGAATCAAGAAAAGTGATTTATTAGTTCCCATAATAGAAGAACTAGAGGACACCAAATGAAGTTAATGGGTAGCAGGTTTAAAACTAATAAAAGAAAGTTCTTCTTCACACAGGGTGTAGTCAACCTGCGGAACTCCTTGCCAGAGGAGACTGTGAAGGCTAGAACTATAACAGGGTTTAAAGAGAAGCTAGATAATTTCACGGAGGTTAGGTCCATAAAAGGCTATTAGCCAGGAGATAGAAATAGTGTCCCTGGCCTCTGTTTGTGGAAGGCTGGAGAAGGATGGCAGGAGACAAATCTCTTGATCATTGTCTTTGCTCAACCCTCTTTGGGGCACCTGGTGCTGGCCACTGTCAGCAGACAGGCTACCCAGTACTGCCGTTCTTATGTTAGGGTTCTTGGTTGGGGCACAGGGCAGAGCCCATCGGTTCAGAGCTGCTAAGAGCAGAGTTATTTGCACTTACGTCCCAGCCAGACTCCCTCGTATCCCCTAACACAGGGCTGGGGGGATCCTTTTTTGGGTCGGGGGCCACAGAGAAATCCGTCGGGCCTTGTAGGAGTTGGGCGGCAGGAGTGGAGCTTAGTGCCTACGGGGCCAAGGGAAACAGAGAGGGCACCATGTCCACAGGGCCGGGGTGCCATTTTCCCTAGGGCCTCCGGGGGGGTGGGGGGGGGAGTGTGTCTATGGTCTAGGAGCCAGGGCCCACCAAAGATGAATCCGACCCAGGCTCTGGTACATCTCTGCAGCGCTGCCGGCCGGTTCCCCCACCTCTTGGTCCTCAACCCAACTAGACCCGCTTCCCGACGGCTGGTTGCCCCCCGGCCAGCCCCGCTCCCTCCAGCCCCCTCCCAGCCAGCCCCGCTTCCCGGCGGCCGGTTCCCCCCCACCCCCTCTCTTCCAGCCAGTCCCGCCCCCCCCGACCCCTGCTGTTCGGTATTTTTTTTAAACCATCTGGTAACCCAAGCAGGTGGGGGTGAAAAGGGCACAGAACTGCCCGCGGGAATGAGATGCTGCTCTAACATCTCCGCCTCTGTTCACTTCCAGCCCCTGCCTCGTGGCGCTGGCCCCCCGTGGCCTGGGAGGGCTCCCCAGGCGCACCATGGCCCGGCATAGCAAGCTGCAGAAGCACGTCCTGAGCCTATACAGGCAGTTCCTGCGCGCCGGCCGGGAGAAGCCGGGATTCCTGCCTCGCATCCAGGCCGAGTTCCGGAAGAACGCCAGCATCCCCCGGGCCGACGTGATGGACATCGAGTATCTGCTCCGCCGTGGCCAGAGGCAGCTGGTGCAGCTCCGAGACGCCAACACCAAACAGATGGGCACCTTTGTCCAAGCCAAACCCGAGGAGCAGTGACCCCTGCTGGTTGGCGCAGGCGTCTGTCTTGTACTGGGACGGTTGGGGGTGAATTCACAGATCAGCCTTCCTGGTTCTCACATCCTTGTGCACCCTCGTGTCCGACCACAGGGAAGGAAACGTCCCGTCGGTGCCTGGCTTGGCATTCGCTGGGCTAAACGAAGCCGGGTTTAGGTGTCTTTATAGGCAGCCACTATAGGGTGAATTTAAGAAGCTGGTCTCGCTCATCCAGGCTTTTGAACAGTTCAGGTGTGGATGGGTGATCTGGAGGAGATGCTCTTGTTTCCAGGACCTGGTACACAATTCATTCTACCCCTGCTGGCTCCTCTCTTCCATCGTTAGCCAAAGACGAACAAGCCAGTTAGCCCAGGGAAATAAAAGAAAGGGAGAGCGGTGGCGGAAAACCCCGTGTCTGTCGTTTTCTCCAATGATCCCTCAGTTGTCCGAAGGATGGGTAGGGGGCCCGGGCCCTCCCTCTCCACCGGGCCCCGACCCCGGGCCCTATCAGTGGTGGGCGGTTCCTACCACTGGCTCAGCGGGGAGTTCTCCCCGAAACGTGCCAAGCCCGCCAGGGCTTTTCCTGCCCCAGGTTGCTTCCTACCCCAGCCCTTTGGCCGACGGAGATCCCGCCTGGCGCTGGGCTGGCGGTGGCACTGACGTTGGCAGGCCCGACGTCTGGGGCCGCAGCGACAGGGGATCAACAGCGGGCGCTGGGGTCGAGCTCGGCCCGGGGACTGTAGCGGCAGAGGCAGTTGGCCCCTCCGCCCCGAGGCCAGCCACAACTGAGCTGTCTCCCTGGCTTTTGTACCTGGCCCGCAGTTGGAGCATGCCCAGCACTGCTGTGGGGGCGGGGCCTGCTCAGCCCAGCACTCCAGTTTGCTCCTCCCCTGGCCAGTGCGGGGCTGGACCAAGGCATGTGCGGATGTGCACCACCAGTAACACAGGCTGCCTCCTCTGGGGGCTCTGCTGATCAGCTGAGTGGCACCTGAATTTCACCCAAGCGGCTGCCCATGCACACAGCTTGCAGAGCACACTGGCCCCTGACTGGCCACTGGCCGAGTGTGTGTTTGTGTATGTTGGTGTGTCCCTGTATGTATGTGTACACTGTGTTTGTATTTTTGTGTGTCCTTGCATGTGTGTGTGCGTGCCTGTGTGTGCACAGTGTGTGTGTGCATGTCTGTGTGTGCACTGTGTGTGTGTGCATGTCTGTGTGTGCACTGTGTGTGTGTGCACTGTGTGTGCACTGTGTGTGTGTGCATGTCTGTATGTGCACTGTGTGTGTGTGCATGTCTGTGTGTGCACTGTGTGTGTGCGCATGTCTGTATGTGCACTGTGTGTGTGCGTGCGTGTCTGTGTGTGCACTGTGTGTGTGTGCATGTCTGTGTGTGCACTGTGTGTGTGCGCATGTCTGTGTGTGCATGTCTGTGTGTGCATGTCCAGGTGACCGTGTGAGTGAACAGCTCTGAATCTTTCCGTGTCTCTGCAGGGGTGTTTATGTTTGTGTCCCTGCGTGTGTGCTCCACCTGTGGGAGTAGTTGGGGGGGGGTGTTTGGAGACAGGGTGGGGCGCAGGTGGTGGAACCTCCATCCCTAGAGGTTTTTAAGTCTCTGCTTGACAAAGCCCTGGCTGGGTTCATTTAGTTGGGGTTGGTCCTGCGTTGGGCAGGGGCTGGACTCGATGACTCCTGAGGTCTCTTCCAGCCCTAGGGTTCTAGGATTCTGTGATAGGAGGTGTAATGGGGATGGGTAGATAGATGAGGTGCATGGGGACAGACAGACAGACAGACAGGCAGAGGGTGCACAGGGACAGACAGATCACTAGATAGATATCGGCAGTGTGTGGGCGCCCAGTCGGCCCCAGGGGATCAGCGAGACGAGGTGGCTGGGTCGTGACTCTCACTGGACAGCACCGGCGGGCGGGCGGGCGAGGAAGACGAGGTTTCGCGCTGACACAGAGCTCTCCGGCAGGCTGGGAAATGGACTCCCAGCCCCACAGGTAAACCCAGGGCGATGCAGACGGGTTACCCCAGCGTTAGCCCAGATTGCCAGGAACCAGCCGAGGGGACGTGGCCTGTTAACAGTCACAGGGCCAAAGCCATGACGCCAGCATCGCCAGATGCCAGAACTCCTGCGGCCTTCCTACGCCCCTGGGTTTATGGCTTATTCCTGCAACCGGCAGCCTAGGGGCCCTGCCTTTGTCCTGCCGGCCTCCTGGGCCACTTCTCCCACAGAGCCCTTGCAAGCTGGGTTAGCTCCGGCCACACAGCCTGCTGCCCCTGCGGTTAGCCGTGCGGCTGGGCCCTTTCCCAGCCTGGCTCTCTCCCTGCACAAGCTGGTCCAATACGAGATCCCCGGCCCTGTCCCTGAGAGGTGCAATGGCTGGGCTGGCTCCGCGGCGCGGGTAGGGCTGCCAGTGTCTGACACTGAACCGGACAGTCCGGTAGCTGGACTTTGTGTCTGGGAAACAAATAGAGAAAATACTGGCTGCATAAAGTGAGAGGGGAGGAAGAGATGTTTTCTGGGTTCCCACTGTGTGTGGGGGGGGGGGGGGGGGGGCAGGGCTGAGGTTTCCATGCCCATAAGCAGGACAACAGAGATTTCTCCCTGCCTGCTCCTCTTGGGAATGTCGGGGGGATTTCTCTGGGGGCCGAGGTACCGGGAATTCCCCAGCTCCCCTGAGTGCGGCAGCTCCCCACAACCGTGGCCCCGACCCCACTTACCGTCCACGTTCTTCTGGGCGCTGGGTGCTGCAGGGAGCGTCTGACCTCCTGGCTCAGCTCCGGCTCAGGGCGGGAGGACTCCAGCCGGGTGCGGCTCCCCCCCGGCCTGCGGCTGGACAGGACACAGCAGGGAGCGGTGACCCCGTCTCCCATCGCAGCCTGGCCCTGGGAGCTGGGCCCGATGTGGGAGGGGGCAGGGGCAGCCCTCACCAGCCATGGAGAGAAGCCGGGGGGAGGGAAAATTGACCATGAGCCCCGAACACCCTGTTCACCCGGGTCTGGCAGAGGGAGGGTCCGTCCGTGGGGCACAGACTGACAGTTAGTCAGGGATGTGGGTTAGGAGGTGGAAAGGGGGCTCTACGTGTGGGGCACAGACTGGAAGTCACGGACCTGGGACAGGTGCTGGAACGATGGGCTCTCTAGGGCACAGACTGGCAGTTAGGTATGTGGGGCAGAGGCTGGCAGAGAGGGGCTGTTTGTGGGGACAGACTGGCAGGTAGTTAAGGAAATGGGGGAGGGGATGATGGGGGGGCTCTGTGGGGCACAGACTGGCAGTTAGTCTGGTCCATGGGGAGGCTGATGACTGATGACAGGAGACTAGCTGGTCTGTGGGGGTGTCTGGGGGGGGAAGTTTCTAGGATGCGGGAGATGGGGGTGGGGTTTGGGCAGGGGGGCACAGGCAGTGGTGGGCTGTGTGTGCACTGATGATACAGGATGCAGTTAACAGGTAGAAAATCTTCACACCTGGCAGCTGGACCAGCTGATGAGGTCTGTGGTGCTGCCTTTGAGCATCCCCTCCGGGAGCAGGTGGGGCTGTTGGATTCACTAGTCCGATGAGGCACTCGAGGGACAGGGCCAGCTGGGCCCCAAGCTCCCTAGGGGGGGCTGTGCTGAACTGGGATGGAAGGGAGGAGACAGGGCCCCATCAGTGTCCTGCTCCCAGCTCCCAACCCCCCTGGGCCAGGCGCCTCCCTCCCCACGTCCCTCTGCTGGAGCCACCGGGGAGCGGAGTTAACGAGACCCCCAGCTCCTGGGGAGAAGGGCGGGGGCAGGGCCCCCCATGGGGACTTGCACCCCCAGCTGGTTTTGCAGGGTTTGGACTGGACAGAACCAGCCCCTTCTCTGAGGCCTCACCATGCTCCCTGCAGCCCTCTTCTTCCCCCAGCCTCAGTCACTTGCCCCAGGCTGGGGTAGGGGTTTGGGGAGAAGGCCCTGTGCTTGGAGTGTAGGAGGGGCTCTGGTCCTAGCCCAGGGTGGGACAATGGGGTCCAGGAAGCTCTTCAAGTTGCAGGCTCTGGCACTGAGTTTGGGTGCAGGGAGACTCGTATCTGCAGCAAGAGGCTGGGACGGGGGTTCAGAAAGCAGGCTCCGGCTGGGCTGTTGAACTGCGATGGCTTCTGGTGCTTCAGCAGTGAGGTTAGGGCGGCTTCCTTCGGCCCGGGCCCTGCACCGCTCCGGACAGCCACTAGCATGATGCCATTCGGTGCCCCTCCTCTACACGCACTGAGCCCACAGCCGCTACTGGCCACCGTTCCCCGTTACTGGTCAGTGGGGGCTGCCGGAGCGGTGTCTGCAGCAAGGACAGTGTCTGGAGACCCCCCCAGCAGTGACTTTCTCTGGGGTGGCAGGGACATGCCAGCCCTTCCAGGAGCAGCAGTTACCGTGGGGTGTGTCTACACTTGCTTCCTCTTTCAGGAGAGAAATGCAAATGTAGACATGCAGAATTGGAAATGAAGCCAGTATTTAAATATCCCGTGCTTCATTTGCATATGTGCACAAGCTCTGATGGCCATTTTAACTATAGGGCTTTCTTGCACAAGAAATGCATGTTGCCTGTTTACACTGGCCTCTTGAGCAAGAACAGTTGTGCAAAAACATGCTGCCTGTCTACACTGGCCGGGTGTTCTTGCACAAGTACCCTGATGTTCTACTGTATGAAATCAGGGCTTCTTGTGCAAGAACTATGATGGTCCCGCTCAGGAATAAGCCCTTTTGCACAACTGTTCTTGTGCAAGAGGCTAGTGTAGACAGGCAACATGAATTACTTGCGCAAGAAAGCCCGATGGTTAAAAGAGCCGTCAGAGCTTTCTTGCGCAAGAGAGCGTCTACACTGGCATGGATGCTTTTGGGCAAAAGCACATCTCTTCCACAAATGCACAGGCCAGTGTAGACACTCTCTTGTACAACTACTTTAACGCAAGAACTCTTGCGCTAAAGAGTTTTTCCACAAGATTATGCCAGTGTAGATGTAGCCCCGCAGTAGTTTAAGACTTGGGGCATTTGGAAAAGGAGGGGGAGCTACATGTGTGCGGGGTGTATTGTTGCCCTCTGCTGGATGGACTGTAAATGATCAATGTATGTATCATATGCCCTATAGTGCTAACAGTTAATGGGGATTCTCCTCTAGCTCACGCCTGGCATTTTCTAAAGTAATATATACCTGTGTGTGTTTGTGAGAGAGAGAGAGAGCAAGTGCTTGGGGGCTCCCTCATGTCTCCTCCCTATCCTGATCTGCTTGGCTTCAGCACAGGAAAGAAGAAGTAGTGCAAGCTGAGTGTGTTTGACATCAGGTAGAAGCAGGGCAATGGAGGGATAGTGGGGCCAAGTAGCAAGAGCACTTGGCTTCTTTTCCTGCAGACTGAGGGGGTGGGGAATGGGTTGGGCTGTATAAATCAGATGCCGCTCCATGCCTCAGTTTCCCCCTTCATACAATGCGGATGACACCGAGAATGTTTGTAAAGTGCCTTGTTGTTAGCCTATGGGGCAGAGGGGGAAACTCGGTCTCAGAAGCAGACTGGGGGGAGGTAGAACCCCACCTAGGCAGCGCTGGTTCCACTACATCACACTGCCAGACCGGTCTGAGTGGGTCCCTCTCTTGGCTGCTCCTCCCCCCAGGAGGAGTGTGTTACTCTCCATCGGCTGCAGGAACCAGTGCGACGCCTGTCCTCGGATGGTGTATTGGGATAATGTACTGACAGCTCTTCTCTGCCACCCGCCCCCCTTCTCCTGCCGCTGCAACATCAAATTAACCCTCCTGGTCTGCCCCCGTCCTCCCTCCGGTACCAGGAGACCCCACACATGATGGGAGAGGCTGCAAACTGGGGAGCAGGGCTGAGGGCAGCAAACCAGCCCCCAGAGCCCTGCAGGGCCTGGCCATGGGTGCGGGGAAGCGGGAACTGACGTGAGGAGCATTTAGAGGTTGGGGGGGGCAGTTGTGGGGAAGGGGGACAACGGAGCCACGAGCAGGACAGGGGGTGAAGTCCTGGGAGAAATCAGGCTCCATGCTCAGCTGTGAGTTCGAGTCCCCATAGACAGAAGCGCCCCAGGGCAGTGGTGGATTCTCCGCGTGTCGATGGGTCTAGTGCAGGCCAGAGGCCTCGCTGGGATGAGCTAGGGCAAAATCCAGGGCCGGGACCGGACAGGAACCCATGAGAGGCAGCGGGGCGGGTGGGAGGCTCTAACTCTTGCTCCTGGCCAGGAAGTCCAGTGCTGGGTGACACCAAGGCCACGTCTGCACGGCAGGCATTTTGCACAAGAACAAGTGTTCCTGAGCAGCAGCTTGTGGCGCGTCTACACTGTACGTGTGTTCTTGCACAAGTAAATTTGCAGTAAAGCATCAGAGAACAGGACTTCTTGCACAGGAGTTATTCCTCTCCCCACGATGACTAAGCCCCCTTTGTGCAAGAAGGCAGCGTGGACGGGCACCAGGGGCTTCTTCAGCAAGACACTTTTCTGTCTAAAATGGCCAGCAGAGCTTTCTTGCGCAAGAGAGCGTTCACACTGCCATGGACGCTCTTGTGCAAAAGCCCATGGCAGGGTGGAGGCGCTCTTGCACGAGACCTTTGGCGCAAGAACTCCGGCGTGAAACAGTTCTCGTGCAAGAAGCCTGCAGTGTAGGGCAGGGAGCAGCCTATGGGGCTACTGGAGCTGCTGCCTGCAGGGTGCCCAGTGAGGGAGGGGAGAGAACCCCTGGGAATGGCTCAAACTTCCCAGGGGGGTGGCCAGAGGCAGGACATTTGCCTGGCAGGGTGAGGGGGGGGCGGTGACCTCACAGGGGCTTTGGGCAGCCCTCAGCATATAAGGCAAAGGGCAGGTGGGGAGGTGGTGACCTCACAGAGGGACCCACGTCTCAGGCTGATAAAAGCGGGGGGCGGGCCCAGGGGACTTTGGAGACCCCCGGTTGCTTTAGCTCTGGTGCGTCTCCTCCTCACGGTTCCTTCGCGTTCTGTGAGTTCCACATCCCGACACCTTTGTGACGAAGGTAAGAGCCCCCAGGGGTTGGATCCCGCCCGGGGCCGGCTGGGTTCCAGGCAGGCCCAGCCCTTAGTCAAGGGCCAGAAGGTGATTCCTCACCTGGGCTGCGTCCTTAGCGCCACTGGGGCTTTCTCCTGGTTGGTTTCCCTTTTCCTCCATCCCCCCACATTTCTGCTCTGTTCTTGCCTCTCCTGTGACCTTCCCCTGCTGCCCCCCCCCAGCTTGTGACCCAACAGACTAGCTGAAGGACGGGGGGTGGTTTGCAGGAGCCATGGGGCGGGGGATGCAGCCCCCATTGTGGGGACCTGGGCTGGAACAGGTCTATGCCGGTGTCTTGGGGGAGAACGCTCCACCCCCCACACCTTAGACTCTCCCCTGATTGGCTGAGCAGGGGCTGTTGATGGGCAGGAGACTCAGGGTACGTCTACTCTACCCCACTAGTTCGAACTAGGAGGGTAATGTAGGCATACCGCACTTGCAAATGAAGCCCGGGATTTGAATTTCCCGGGCTTCATTTGCATAAGCGGGGAGCCGCCATTTTTAAAACCCCGCTGGTTGGAACCCCGTGCAGCGCGGCGACACGGGGCTCGAACTAGGTAGTTCGAACTAGGCTTCCTAGTTCAAACTACCGTTACTCCTCATTCCACGAGTGTAGACATACCCTCAGGTCCTTGCAGTGCCTGTGCAAGACCGAACCGATAAGCAAGGGACCATTTGGGGGCTGGGGGCAGTCGCTCTGGGGAGCTGGAACCCCTGGATTTCGCTCTGCAGGCTGCGCCCCAAGCTCCCCTTTGCTCCCCTCATTTCCAGCATGGCCAAACGTTTTCGGCTGTGGTTCAAGAAAGCCCTGAAGATGGCCCCAGGGCCGGTGGGGAGCAGCTCCTCCGTCCCCGCGGGCGGGGAAGCTGGATCCCACCAGCTCGGGGCGACTCGCCCACCGGCCAGGCCCCCCCGGACCTGGCTCCAGAGGAGGCTGGGCAGGCGGGACCCAGCCCAGCGGGGGAGCCGGGTAGGGTGGCTCCGGGGCCTCCTCTGTGGAGAGAAACACCTGCCCCGGGAGCCCAGCCCCCATTACCACCAGGGGGCATCGCCCTGCCCGGCCCCCGGGGACCTGCCAGTCTCCGGGAGCCCCCAGCCCGTCGCTCCCCGCACCAGCCCCTGCAGCTGTGGGTCCAGGTCCGTCAGCAGCAGCGCCTGGGCCTCCAGCTGCAGCCGGGCCACCTCCTGCAGCCGCTCAGACCCAGGTGAGGGGCCGTGAACACGCTGGGCCCAGGGGCTCACCCAGTACCCGGGGGGGGGCAGCCCCAGTGTCTGCCCCGCAGCCAGGGCAATAGATGGGGGGGGGCTGCTTGGCTCTCTTGTTCCTGGTGGGGGCTCTGCTGAGAGCGTTGGCAGATGTGAGGGTGGAAGGGGGATGGGTCCCTGCGAGGGGCGTGTGGGGCCCAACCTGCCCTGGGTCCCTGACATGGGGGCGCGTGACCCCTGCTGGCCACTGGAGTCACCCTGGTCCCTTCCCTCCCGCACAGAGCCCCCCTGCGCCTCGGCGGAGCTCTGCCAGGAGCGGGTGGACTCCCGGGTGGAGGAAGGGGCCTTCTACGACATCGAAGAGCAGCTCCACACCCGGGACACGGTAGGAACCTTCTCCACACGGGGGGGACCCGAGATTGTCCGGCCCCTTCCCAGCACGTCCCCCCCTCCGGGAGGGGCTTGTCCCTGGGGATCCCCCTGGGGCCCCTTCTCCTGCATGACCTGGGCCCCCCAAGCTGGGGGCTCTTGTCATGCACCAGCTGGGCCCCCACAAGCCTGAGGCAGCAGTTGGGGGGGGGAGTGTGGGTGCTTGGACAACCAGCAGCTCCCACCTCCACTCCTGGGAGACCTGAGCCCTGCAGCTGTCCGTGGGGGGCAGGCAGGCCCCAGGCTCACAGACTCTCTCTGGGGTGCAGAGCCCAGCCGCCCTGCAGTGGTTCCTCTTGGCCATCCCCCTCGCCTGCCTCGCCGCCCTCCAAAGGGGCGAGGACACCCTGGCGCCGCGCTGCTGCAAGGACACCATGATGGCCAGGATCGTTGTAAGCGAGTCGCGGCAGCCGGGAGGAGGGAAGGGGATACGTGGGGTGGACAGGGGTCTGCCTGGGCCATGGCGGCGGGTGGCGGTGCTGGAAACGGGATGGGTGGAGCCAGGAGGGCTGGAGGTGGACATGGGGAGGGTGGGTGGGGATGCTGGAGGAGGGAGGGACACAGAAATGGGGCAGGTGTGGGGTGCTGGACAGGAAGGGGGATTCGGGACAGGGAGGGGTCTCCCCGGGCCATGGGGGGCTGGAAGGGAGCCGAGCGGGCTGCTGGGGATGCGCCTGGGGAGCAGGGATGAGGAGGTTCAGAGGCTGGTCACCAGGGCAGGGAGGGGCAGGAGACGGCCTGGGGACAAGGATTGAGCTGGTCCCGGTTTGGGAGGGGGGTGCTGGGAGGGGCCCTGTGCCGGGCAGGGGGGCTACAGGGCAGCGGGAGGCAGTGGGGTTGGATCCTGCTGGGTGGGGGCGCTGGCCGCGTGAGCGTCTCTTGGGGTCCCCAGCCTCACACGCCCCTTTGTCTCCTTGGGTCTCCCAGGAGATCATGGAGGACTCGCCCCCCCCGCTGGTCTTGGCCGACTGCCTCAACGCCGCCTGCAGCCTCAGGTACCGACCCCCCCGCTGACTCCCCCCAGAGCTGATCCCCTGGCCAGGGAGTGGGAAAGTCTCTGTCTCCTGCTGCTGAATTAACAGCCTCTGCCCCTCTCTCCCGCCAGCACCTTGCAGCCTCCCCTGCGGGCCCAGCTCCTGAGCCCCCTGCTGACGGCGGCCATGGGACAGACAGTGTCTGGGGACTGGCAGCAGGAGCCCATCCACACTCAGGTACGTCCCTCTGGGCCCTGCTCCCGGGCTGGGCTGGAGCTCCAGAGAGGAGGGGGGGGGGGGCAGAGGGAGGGAAGAAGCTGCAGGTTTGGATCCTTCCCTCCAGGGTTCCCGTTGCTCTCCCGGGGGGCCCGTCCCTTCCACGCCCAGCCTGGGCTCCTCCCTGCTCTGCGAGGCGGCTCAGACCCTGCTCTAGGCTGCACCCCGGAGCCAGCGGGTGGCCTGGATCCCCCAACCCCCCTCTGACCCAGGGCTCCCCCTTGTCTTGCAGCAGTTCATCCGGGCCCTTCCCTACGACCTCCAGGCCCTACTGGCGAGCCTCCTCGCCGAGTCCCCAGACACCGCCCGGCTGCAGCTCATAATGGAGGTGAGCCCCGTGGGGGGGACGGGGCCATTGTCCCTGCTTCCTCGGGGGGGGGGCCGAGAGAGGAGCAGTGTCAGTGGCTGGGGGGGGCACAGTCCGAGAGGAGCCCCAGGCTCTGCCCAGAACCGGCACCTCCCTACGGGTCCTGACCTGCCTCTTTCCCCCCCAGCACCTGAGCCCGTGGCTGGAGTCCCGCCTGCCCCAGGAGCGAGCCAGGGCCCTTGGCAGCACCACGGCCCTGCTGGGAGTCGCCACCACCCTCCCGGGGTTTGACGTAAGTGACCTCGGAGCCGGGGGGTCTGGGGCTGCAGGGCGCGGGGCTGGGAGCATCCCCGGGAGGCAGAGGCAGGGCCGGGAATGGGCCGGGAATGGGCCGCGTTCTCCTTTCCCCGGGGAGGGGCGACCCTGGGCCCTTCAGGGGGGCTCTTGAGGGACTGGGCCTGGGGACTGGGGAGTGGCCGTCAGTGGATCCCCTTGTTCCACCCCCGGAGTGACCCTTCAGTCGGGGCCATTGCTCTGGGTTGTCTCCTCGCAAGGCCGGCCCCGCCCCGCCCCGCCCCGCCCCGGGAGGTGTCTCTGTCCGTCCCCGGAGCTCAGACCCGCCTCGGCGGCCGTTTGCATGGGACGTGCAGCCCCAGGATGCTGAGGGACCCCCCCTCTTCTCTCCCCTCAGAACTCCGCCGACTGGCCGAGGATGGGTCACCACGTGGCCCAGCTGGGCCTTTTTATTTCGGACCCATCCGAAGACGTCAGCCGGCTGGCCCGGGAGGGGGTGCACAGCCTGTATCAACTCCTCCTGCACCACAGGGGTAAGGAACCCAGCCGGGACCTGGGCCCCAGGGACACCCTGAGGGTGCCGGCGGCGGGGGGAGGGGACCCAGCCCTTTTCCCCCAGACTGGCCCAAGGGGGGATGCGTCCCTCTGTGTTCCCCTTCTGCCCCCTGTGCCCCTCCATTTGCCCAGGGATGCCTGCAGGGACCCGTGGGAGGGGAAGGGCTCAGACCTGCCAGCAGAATGACCCTGTTGTGTCTCTTGCAGGCCTCAACATCCACCAGGCAGAGGACCTGTGGTGCAGACACTACTACAAAGAAAGATGGGTCCTGGCTCACAGCAACAGCGTGAGGGTGGGAGAGGTAAGGACGCGCTGCCAGGGCAGGGCAGGGCTCGGGGGTGGGGCTGGCTGGGGCCCTCGTGGGGGTAGGAGGGTCTTGGGGGCAGGAGGAAGCTGTGACCCGGGGCAGGGGTTGGGGTGCCGGGTGAGGAGAGCGTCTGGGTGCAGGGTCTGGAAGGGAGTTTGGGGAGGAGGAAGCTGTTTTAGCCCCAGGAGTTGGGGCCGGGCTCTGGGCCGTCAGCTGAAACCTCCTGTGCTCTTGATTCCAGGTCTTTGGGCAGCTCTTCTCAGCAGAGCAGGAGAATTGCTTTTTGGACAAGGCTCTGCTCGCTGCCCGCTCCCCCCTGCAGCGCCCCAGCCAGGCCGGGCTGGTCCTGGCCCACGCCCTGCATGGGCAGGCCCATCAGCTCCTGGAATACATGGTGAGCAGCCGGAGCAGATCAGGAGAGTGGGGCAGGGCCAGGGTCTCCTTCCCATCCCCTCAGGGAGTCCCCCGCCCCTTTCCTCAGGCTGCCCCCACCCCACGTCCCTGCTGGCAGAATCCCTCCTGCCCCTGCGAGCGTCCCTGGGGGTGGGGGAGGCTCTGAACACAGAAACTGTCCTAGGAGGCGGGAGGGGGCCGAGGTGTCAGGAGCTCTGGGGGGGGGGGGGGGGGTCAGGAGCTCACCCTGCGGGCCTGACGGGGGGTGACCAGAGAGCAGGGGGGAGGAGGGTGGAAATGCTGGGGGGCCAGTTCCCCTGAGTCCCCAGGGATGAATGTGACGGATTCTGCTTCCCTTGCAGCAGGAAGACACCCAGTGAGAGCAGCAAGAGCTGAGGAGCCAGCAGCTGCGTCCCCCTCCCCCCAACCCTCCCAATTGTATTGAATTGTATTTACATTCTCATTAAACAATGTTTCAAAAAACATTTGGATCAGGCTTGGTCAATAATTTGTAATGGGGGGGCCATTTTGGCAACTGATCAAGGGCCACATTTCTACCGAGGGCTTTGGGGTCTGGGACGGGGTGGTTGGGTGCAGAAGGGAGCTTAGGGGTGGAGCCTGGGTGCAGGGGGGGGTATGATCTGGGGCGGTGGATAGGGGTGCAGGGTCCAGGAGGGGGTATGGGCGCAGGAGAGGACTTTGGCCTGGGGGAGGGGCTCTAGAGGGGTGCAGGGTCAGGGAGGGAGCTGTGACCTGGGTGAAGGGGGAGCAGAAGGTTTGGGGGAGGGGGTGCGGGTGCCAGAGAGGAGTCTGGCCTGGGGGAGGGGTGTCGGGGGGGTGCAGGGTCAGGGAGGGAGCTGTGACCTGGGTGAAGGGGGAGCAGAGGGTTTGGGGGAGGGGGTGCGGGTGCCAGAGAGGAGTCTGGCCTGGGGGAGGGGTGTCGGGGGGTGCAGGGTCAGGGAGGGAGCTGTGATCTGAGGGAATGGGGGACGCAGGTTCAGGTGGTCGCCTGGGACAGGCAGTCGGGGAGGGGACGTGGGCGCCAGGGGCAGGCTCTGGCTGCGGAGGTGCCTATCTAGGCAGCTGCGTATGGGGGAGCCCGACTGTCACCTGAGGGGATGGGGGAGCTCAATTTTCAACTGTGGGGAATGGAGGAAATACTGTGGAGTGGAGGGAGCGAGATGGGGGGCTGAATTGTTCCCGGAGGGGAGATCTCCCTGGCTTGGGGGGGGGGGGGGCGTTTCCAGCAAAGCCCTCACATAAGAGGGGGACAGACGGGGGGAGGGAGAGGACGGGGATGGGCAGGGCAGGTGGAAATGGGGAGGGGCAGGAGAAGGGGAGGGGGAGGAGATGGAGGAGAGCAGGGGATAGGAGTGGGGGCGGGGATGAGGAGCAGGACAGAGGCAGGGCAGTGGTGGTGATGGCTGAGCGATGAGAACAGCTCGCAGGGAGCTTAAAGCCAGCAGATGCTTTTCGGCAGAATTGCCATTTGCCCTGGCGGCTTTGCCAGAATAGCTGTGCCAGCGGGGGGGAGGGCGGGGGGGGGGGGCTTTTGCCACACACCCAAGCCAAGCCAGCTGTGGCGGCAAAGCCTTGTGATGTAACCTAAGCCCTTGGCAAGGTCGGGATCAACCTGCTCTGACAATTTCTCGGACCGGCGGGATGAGAAACAAGGATCGTGCAGGGAGATGGGGAAGACTAGGAAGCGAATCCAGGTGTGGGGGGAATATCCTGGGTTGGAGGGTCAGTCGATACCCCCGCCTGCCACTGTCTGCCGGGGCTCTGCCCGCAAGATGGAACCAACAGCTGAGTTTGCTTTTCTGCCCCGTCGTGGGCACAAAAGGCCCAGAGCAGCCTCCTGCTATCTTGGAGGAAAGGGGCCAAAGTTCAGGAAGCAGGTGCCAGGCTGGGCTGGAATCCGCGAGCTCCGCTTTTGCTTTGCCCTTCCTGGAAGCTGGGCTGCAGGTGAGTGGCGGTTTCATCTCTGCTCTTGGAGTGTTTCTTGTGGGTTCCGAGTGTGGATCTGAGAGGGGCTGCGCAGGGGCAGTGTCATGAACGAGCTGTAAGCGTTACAGCCCCTTCTGCGCAGGCTGGCTCCAGCCTCCAGTCTGTCTCCAAGCCCTGGGGGAGAGGCGGGAGGCCAGCAGCATGGCCTAGTGGAGGGGGCAGGGGGTTGGGTGTAAGAACTCCCGGGTTCTAATCTAATGCCACCTAGTGACTAAGGCACAGAGTTGTGTGTTAGACCCTTGCTCCGCAATTCTGCGCTCACTCTCGCACTGGTGACCTTGGAGAGGCCTTTCAGGTCTCCCTTTCCCTGTCCATCAAAGGCAGGCAAGTGCGATGTAATGCCCTGGAGCAAGTGCTTTGGGACGTGTCGCACAAGTGTGCCTGGCTCACAAGCGTGTCAGCACAGGTGTGTAAAAGCGTGACGAGGGCTTTGAGATCGATGCCGAAGGCGTGTGAGGCTGTAGCTGGCCAAGTGACAGGGAAATGAAAGGTCAGAGTTTGATCAGTTAGATTTTATGGTAATACACTAAGACGAAGCACTTTGGGCGTATATACGATAATGTCTTTCCAAGTGCGTTAGTTCAAGGCGTGTCCTAGGAGCCAAGAGGTGAGACAAACATGCTTGGTCCTGTCTCGGTGCAGGGGTGGACTAGATCAGTGCTTCTCGACCAGTGGTACGAGTCCCCTTAAAGGTACTCAAGAGATGTCTGGGGGACACGTCAACACAACTGAAATTTGGAGAAAACTGAATTTTAGTTTTCAGTTTGACAGCGCTTTATTCTTTTTGTACCTTTTACACCCAAAAATGCCATCGCCCGCCCGGCTACGATGCAGTTGTTTAAACAAATGTGTTGCAACGGTAGAAAAAAATTGTGTGTGTCTGAAAACTGTAGGTACTGGGGGTACTTACACATTTTTTTTTAAAGGGGGTACATTATAAAAAAAGTTTGCGAAACACTGGACCTATCATGGTCCCTTCCACTCAGACTTTTCTATGATTCTGTGACAGGGCTGGGCGATAATTTTCAGAAGGGGGCCACTTAATTGATTTTGGTATGGGGTCATAGGCCGGCTCCACCCACAGAAGGGGCGGAGCCTGAGGCAGAAAGGACTAGCCCACCCTCAGAGTTCTCCGCGGCTGAGGCTTTCAATTAAAAGCACAGAAAAGAGCTCACAGATTTGCCACTACTGGCAGCTGTCCAGCGTGGCTACAGCTTTTTAAAGGGCTCGTGGCTCTCGCCCCTGCCGTAACCCTGAGCCGTGAATCATTTAAAATTGGATCCTGCTGCCTGAGTCACCACTTAGAATTCGGTGGTGGCATGGGCAGCAGGATCTAAACACAAAGTGGCCAGATCACAGTGTTAGGTGGGTTGCATCTTACCCAGCCCTGTTCTCTGAGCTGGTTTCGAAACCTCCGTGTCCTCCTTGTGGTCTGACAGCTGCAGATTTACTGCCTGTCTCTCCTCTCATGGCCCAGCCTAGCCGCAGCTAATGGACTAACTCAGGTTAGCATCACCTGCCCTGTCTTGGTGACTCTTCACAGCTGAACGGCCTGTAAGGGATCGTGCTGGTCTTCTGATCTCTTGGTGACTCCTCTGCCTTCTGTTTATTTCTTTCTCCCTAGCTGGCCGATTGAGTCAAGCCTTGTCAGTGCGTGAAGGCCCCAGGAATTACGAGTGCGATGGTCTCCCATGCCCAAGGTAATCGGCTGGCTAGTAATGGATGGGCTGCTTGGTTATCAGGTTAGGCTGCACAAGCCAGGTCTATGGGACCCCATGGCCAGCTGGCACCTGGTTCACAGGGAGGCAGCTGTACTAATCTGAAAATGGCTGGAGGACACCACCATCATTAGGCTCCAGAGTTACAGCACTCGCTCCTCGTCCGAGGCAGGCAGCACAGCTTAGCAGCTCATTGGGATGTCTCCTTTTTAGTTGTGAGATCTGGGCACTTTAGAATGGCTGTAGCTATTTAGCAAAGGTGCACAGCTATAGGCATGGGGGTTTCCAGCTTTATTCACCTAGGTGGCTGATTCCAGGAAGCAAGGGTGTGTGTGTATGGGGGGGGGGGGGGAGTCCTGTACAGAGGGTTCCCTGGCCCCTCTGCTTCCATGGCTGTGCAACTGCCACCAGGTGGATTAGAACCTGGGACTTTTGGAGCTTAGGGCAGGAGCTGCTATAGCTTGAGTTATAAATCAGTTGCCTCTCAACATAGGCTGAAGAGCTCCCTTGTAATAATTGCTTGCTGGAAGTGGTCTCAGTGCCACTCCATAGGATAGTGACCCACATCAGGTGTGTGGGTTACAGCTGCAGGCCTGCTCCCAGCATGCGGATCTGCTCTCTGGGCGGCGTCTATAACTCTGTGGCTGCAGCCCTGCTCCCAGGACTGGATCTGCTCTCTGCCCATAGGCGTGCGCAGCACATTTCATTAGGGTGTGCAGCCAAAGAATGTTTTTAAATGTACTCTTTGACCCCCATTAGCCACACCCCCTGACTCCCATTAGCCACGCCCCTGACCCCCATTAGCCACGCCCCCTGACCCCCCATTAGCCACGCCCCCTGACTCCCATTAGCCACGCCTCTGGAGGTAACACTTTCAGGGCAATATGGACACATGACCAGAAATAAAAGGTGTCATGTGACCTCCCCCCCCCCCAAGGACTTTTCCCACCATCCACTTACCAATAGGGATTAGTTTGGCCCTCACCAACCCCCCTCGTGCAACGATCCTGCAATTGCATTAACCCAACGTGTGAGACATTAACTCGCGGGGTGGGGAGGCTGGGGGAAGTGTTCCCTCTAAGAGTTTCCTCCCATGAGCACAATACATTTTGTGTTGTGCACCAGTACTGAGTTTGTGGCTTGTTTGGATGTGTCAGTGTGGCACCCAAGTTATTCATAAATATCTTATGAACCACTTACCTGTCCCCTCTGCTGCCCTGTCTCCTTCCCTTCCTCCATCAGCTCCCCTGGTGCCTGCTGCCCCCCAATCCCTCACCCACCTCTGCTGCCCTGACTCCTGCCCTTCTCACTGCCCTCGGCCTTCCCGAGACCTGCTCCCTCCAGCAGCCTTTCTCTCCCCCCCTGTGCCCACTCCTCCAGTAGCCCCACTCTGACCATGTGAGCTACCCCTCCTCATCCCCTCTTCTAACACCTCCCTCTACACACCTGTCCTGCCTCTCTCCTCTGCTGCTGGTCCCTCCCCTGCAGGTGTCTGCCCTTCTGCTTCACCCCCCGGACTCCCCTGGCACCTGCACCTTCCCTTACCCTTGCACCCTCTTGGTGCCTCCCCCTTCCCTCACTGCCCCTACCCACTTTGCCCACTCCCTCACCACCCTCTGCTCCCGTTCCCCTCATGCCCCTGTGCCTTTACACGTGCCTTGCTCCATCTCCGCCTTCCTCATGCCCACCCCTTCTTTCAAGCCTTCTCCCAGCACCTCCCCTTCTCCCCTCTAGCCCCCAAAGCCCTTCCCCTCTCCTCTCCTAGCATCATCCTGCCCCCCCCCCCCTCACTGACACCTCCCCTCCTGCCCTTTTCCTCATTGTCTCCACTTGGCCCCCGGGCATTTGTCTCTCTCCTACACCCTGACCCTTGGTGCCTTCCCCTTTCATCTCCTGACCTGCCCCCCTCCCCTCAGCACAAGCCCTTTCCTCTCTGACCCTTTCCCCCTATTTTTCCCTCCTCTTCCAGCAGCCGCCAGCTGGTCTGTAACAGAGTTCTAGGGTCGCCCTGACTGTGTCACCCTTCTGGTGCTCCCCCTACTCTGTCTGTCTTAGGTTTCTCAGCCTCCTTTTGGGCCACAAACCCCCACCCCGCAGTCTCAGGTTCCCAAAGTTCTGGCAGTCCCCATCACTTGGTGCCTGCGCCGGGTCTGACTCGTAGGGTTGCGAGGTAGACCCTCCCCCCAAAAAACGGACACACTTGATCCTGGGCAGGGGGGAGGGAGGAAGAGGGACTGGCTGGGGGGGGCAGGAACTGGCTGGAAGGAAGAGGGGATGGGAAGCAGCTCTGGGGGGGAAGGGCCAGATCCTGACCCTGGCCCCCCCTTCTCCCTCCCCGAGGCCAGTCATGCTGCCCCTGACCCCCCCTTCCTCCCTGAGGCCAGTAGCACTGCCCCCGATCCTGACCCCGGCCTCCCCTTCTCCCTCCCCGAGGCCAGTCATGCTGCCTCTGACCCCCTTCCTCCCTGATGCCAGTCGCACTGCCCCCGATCCTGACCCCGGCCTCCCCTTCTCCCTCCCCGAGGCCAGCCCTGCTCCCCAGCTCAGTGCGGGCCCCTGCTCTCTCCTTAGCTCAGTCCCACTCTGCCGACCCTGGCTCCCTCCTGGCTCCCTGCTCTGCCAGTCAGGCTGAACTGGGACTTTAGCCTCTCCCCGTTGTTCCTGGGGACTGTCAGTCTCAGGATCTTGATCTCTCATTTCCCCTGCCTTTCACTGAGTTTCAGTAAGGAGCTAGCAGCAATAATGCCTCTACTTTTTCCCCCACTCCTGTGCGGAATACATTTTGTTATGTGCACCAAGGCATGCACGGATGTGCACTGTTACGTCACGTGGAGTTTCACAGCATGGGAAGAAATCAGTGGAAATACAGAGAGCTTGAGTAGTTGCAAGTGTCCATTTTATTGCATAGCACGGAGCTAGCTAGAAAAAACCCAAACCAGCTGGGCTGACCCCCAGTGACCTAACGCAATTACTATAACAACAAGATCTATGTCTACACCCAGTACACCACATGCACCACCACTAGAAACACATGCTACCGGCTAGCAAACTGGGCAGCATTTGAATGTCTCCTGGCTGGCCGCCCAAGAGCTCAGCTTGCAGGGAACACTGGCTAACCGTCCCCTTCCACCTGGAGAAGGGAGAGACAGGAAAGCAGCAACAGAGCATCTGCCTGGGGGAAGCCCGAATCCCATGCAGGAGTGGAGCCCTGTTCCTTGTTCCAGGCCCTTGCTAGAGTCCCCTCCCGTAGCTGCAGCTATGGCCGGCAGTTTTAAAAGCGGACTTACGCTGGCCCTGCAACCCGAGCGACTCTGTCAGTGGGTGCTTATCACTCCATCACCTCGAGCTGTTTAACCAGCTTGTTTAACCAAGGAGGGAGGGAAAGGGAAACCTTTGGCCATTTGAGGGTTGCGTGCCAATGGAGGGAAAGGGGATGGATAAAAAGGGGCTGAGCACACGGTACTGCCTCTTTTCAAACCCAGGCCCAAAGATGTCCTGGAATTCTGGGCCACTGGCCTGAAGGAGATGGTCAAACTGCCTGGCAGCTGGACTTTTGGAGTCTTGTTATTCCTGGGCTCCTGGTAGCGATGGCTCCCATTCCAGGGGATTCCTGCCAGGTAGTTTACCTCAGACAGCAGCTTTTATTCCCCCGTGTCACTTCTCCCAGTATCTGAGACTTTGGTCATGGGGATCAAGCATTTAACATGATTCCAAGAGGAACCGGATGGTTCATCTAGCGAGCCAGGCTCACCGATATTTGAGTAGTTAATAAAAATCCCTAGTTGCTGTGTGTAGGTCTAAAAAGTGAAGGTTAGTATCATTAGTCTTATTTTACAGACAGGGAATAACCTCTCCAACCTGTGGGAGAGGCAGGAATAGAACCCAGGTTTCCTGATACCACAGTCAGGGCTTTGTTACCAGGCTACATCCTGTACTAGAAAGGATGGGCCTGAAGCATGGGCCTGGTGTAAGGCCTGAGGCCTGAACCAAAGTAAGCAAGAGTTAGCTGAAGAGAAACAGGCAGGTCGTGTCAAAAACAGACGGTTGCCTGAAAGTCTTGGGACTTAACCCTAACTGTCTTGCCTGGAAAGGTTGAAACCATAGACAAAAGGTCCTAGAAAGTCTCCAGGAATGCTAGAGAAGCAGGAAGCGAGTTGACAGGAGGCCAGGAAAGAAAATGGAAACAGAATTTGGGGTTTTGAATTGGAAGCAGTGATGTGCCTGTTGTGTGATCATGCCTGGAAGATCTGAATTAAGCCAGGAACCTGGGCAAGCAGAATCCAGCGACTTTCTTGGCTAGGGAAAGACTAAATCTTGGAACAAGAGAGATGTGAGTAGAACAGGGAATTTTTAGTCAGACGCTACTAGGTTATTTTCTTTATTTTTTTAGTTTGTTGGACTTCTTTTTGCTAAGCACATGTAACTATCCCCCTTTACCCTAGAACTCTTCAAACTGAATCCCAGGGAAGCGATTTTCTGTGTTTTAATCTTTCTTTTTTCAGTTTCTTTGTAACACCTAGCAACCAAGTAGATACGCTGGAGGGCAGTAGATATGCTGGAGGGCAGGGATAGGGTCCAGAGTGACCTAGACAGATTAGAGGATTGGGCCAAAAGAAATCTGATGAGGTTCAACAAGGACAAGTGCAGAGTCCTGCACTTGGGATGGAAGAATCCCGAGCATAGTTCAGGCTGGGGACCGACTGGCTAAGTAGCAGTTCAGCAGAAAAGGACCTGGGGGTTACAGTGGATGAGAAGCTGGATATGAGTCAACAGTGTGACCTTGTAGCCAAGAAACCTAATGGCATATTAGGGTGCATTAGGAGGAGCATTGCCAGCAGATCCAGAGAAGTGATTATTCCCCTTCATTCGGCTCTGGTGAGGCCACATCTGGCGTATTGTGTCCAGTTCTGGGGCCCCCACTATAGAAAGGATGTGGACGCATTGGAGAGGGTCCAGCGGAGGGCGACCAAAATGATTAGGGGGCTGGAGCGCATGACCTATGAGGAGAGACTGAGGGATTTGGGTTTGTTTAGTCTGCAGAAGAGAAGAGCGAGGGGGGATTTGATAGCAGCCTTCAACTTCCTGAAGGGAGGTTCCAAAGAGGATGGAGAGAGGCTGTTCACAGTAGTGACGGATGGCAGAACAAGGAGAAATGGTCTCAAGTTACAATGGGGAAGGTCTAGGTTGGATATTAGGAAAAACTATTTCACTAGGAGGGTAGGGAAACACTGAGATGGGTTCCCTAGGGAGGTGGTGGAATCTGCATCCCTAGAGGTTTTTAAGTCTTGGCTTGACAAAGCCCTGGATGGGTTGATTTAGTTGGGATAGGTCCTGCCTTGGGCAGGGGCTGGACTTGATGACTCCTGAGGTCTCTTCCAGCTCTATGGTTCTATGATTCTAAGTAATGTTTCACCAAGTGTATTTGTTTTGTTAATAGACGTCACATTTTTAAAACCATGATCTGATTCCTGCATCCTAGAGGGCGGAAGGTTCTGTATGCACGTGCATAAGACAGCAAGCCATACTTCTAGGAGAAATTACAGGTTTTCAAGCTCTCTCTGGAGGGAGTGTCAAGGACAAGGAAGGTACCCCACAGGAGGGAATTCTGAAATGCGCCTGTCTGGTTCTCAAAGGGGTTTGTGCATTTGGATGATGGCAGCAACACCAACACAAGCCTCCAGTGGCAGGGTATTTTAAAGTCTCTTGTGGGCCCCCACCTTCTGCACTTGGAGTTCCAGAGTGGGAAACAGCCTTGACATGACCCCTCTCCAATTTATCAACATCCATCTGGAATTCTGGTCACCAGAGCTGGGCACAGAACTCCAGCAGCAGAAGTTCAAGTGCCGAATAAAGAGGCTAAGTCGGTTCCCCACTCTGGCACTTGGAGTGCAGAAGGTGTGGGCCCAAAAGAGACCTTAAAATACCGTGTCTCTATGGGCTTCTGCTTCAAAACTCCCCAAGGTCACAGATTCCCTGAGCTTAGGAGGGTTGCTGCCTCTACCCAAGTGGAAAAAAACTTTTTCTTCTTGAACGCAGGAAGAAGTCACTTGGGAACGTATTCCAGAAGGGTACCCCAAACTCTTTTACACAAGAGCCAAAAGAAATCTGATGAGGTTCAACAAGGACAAGTGCGGAGTCCTGCACTTGGGACAGAAGAATCCCAAGCATTGTTACAGGCCTGGGACCAACCAGCTAAGTAGTAGTTCTGCAGAAAAGGACCTGGGGGTTACAGTGGATGAGAAGCTGGATATGAGTCAACAGTGTGCCCTTGTAGCCAAGAAGGCTAATGGCATATTAGGGGGCATTAGGAGGGAGCACTGCCAGCAGATCCAGAGATGTGATTATTCCCCTTTATTTAGCACTTGGAAAGAAAAAAAGAAAAATGAAAACAAACTGTAATTTCTGATAGCTGTCCTCTTAGTCTTAGGCAGGTATACACAGACCTCCTATTACTTTCCAGGATACAAAATCAGATCATAGCCTTAAAATAGGTGATTATATTAAGAAAACAAAAAGGTATTCATTTGTAAAGCTGACTTGGCTGCTAGGAGTTATAGCGCAACTGAGAAAAGAACAGATTAAAACACAGACAATTGCATCCCTGGGATTCAGTTTAAAGTTATAGTGGGGAGAGGAGGGGATATGGATTTAGCACAGAGGAGTTTAACCAAACAACAAAACAAAAAAATAACCTGATCGCATCTAAATAAACATTCTCTATCTACTCAAGGATCCACACTTCCAAGGTCCAGTCCAATTCTAGGCCCAGGTATTCTTTTTTTTAGGCATGATGTCCCTGCCCAGTTCAATTCATCCCCCCCCCTCATCCCCTTCCGCAGCTCCAGGATTAAACTCACAAAGAAAAACAGCAGACAGATTCCCTTTTAATGCAGATCTGAACTCTTTCTTCTCACTGGTGCTCCTGGCTCCCTGCCAACACTTTCTAGCTAGCTAGGTTTAACCCTTTAGTCACTGAATACTGGGATGTTCAGAAAAGAACAGTGGGCCTCCCATCCATCACAGAAGCGAGACAGCCTCTTTACTCCTGCTCAAGCGTTTCCTGTTTATACATCCCAGAATTACAATAGCTTTTTAAGCCCCAACGCCACAATGGGAGCTCCTGTTCTGCTGATTACCCACCATGACCTCTACATCTTTTTCCCCGCCCTGCAAGTCTGGCCCACAGAACCATGGGAAGTGGCATAGGCTAGCCTGGGCCAGGGCAAAGGAACACGTGGGCCTTTCTCTTCTCCATCTCTCCCTCTGCATTGCACAGCAGGGTGCAGCAGTGCCAGGGGGCTTTGTGGACGCTGTTTGGCTTAATGCCAGCGAAAGCAGGGTCTACAGGAGTACTTACGGGCTCCTGGTGTTAAGAGCTGTGATGTGGTTGCCTCAGCAGCGTGGCTCAGTGCTTCTGTTCTTGGAGCTCCGGTGTGATCAGTGATCAGTGCAGGTAACGCAGCCTGCTCCTGCTGCAGATCTCGTTGTTATGCACAAAGACCGACCACAGGCACCGTCTGGTGACAGAGGCACTTCGCCATGTTTATAGCCGTGTAGTCACAGATCTAGTGCCCTGGATTTGCGGTTACACGTGCACCAACTCATGAGTGCCCCAGGACGAGGAGCAATTCAGTCAGTAAGTCTCTGTTGTCCCTTCAGCCATGCAAAGGGGGTAAGGCCAGGCACCCCAATATTTATAGCCTAAAATAAACTTGTCTGGTTTCGGACATTTGTTTGCTCCCTCCCCTTGTACCTAGTACCTTGAACCGAAAAATATTAGCGGAGACACTGTTGAGCATCCACTGCGGATGCGCTCGGTGAGGCTAATCTTCGTGTTTTACCTCATCCCCGTTGCAGGGTTCCAGACCAAGGAGGATATCTACTGCCTCGCTTTAGCGAAGGCCCTGTACACTGTGCCCACGCCAGTGACTGCTGGGTTTTATGCACCATGGGGACATTGCAAAAACCTGCTGTTACACAAAATCAAGGGTGAGTACTGCCCCGGGGAACGTAAGACGGGGAAGGAACCTTGTGGGGATGGGGATTAGTGGATGACAACTATCTCCAAAGAGCCAGAGCCACCCGTACTCATTTGCCGATTATGCAATCGCATAGGGGACCTGAAAATTTGGAGCAGCACTGGGTTTTCATGTCCACTCCACCCACCTGCCTCTTCCTATCCATGGTCTGTGGCTCTGCTTCCTCCAGCAGCAGAAGTTCTAGAAGATCTAGTTAATTTACAAGTGACAAAGTCTGCTCGAGCTACTGGCAGAACATAGACGACATGGTAATGAAGCCATTTAACAGGCATTTGCCAACCTCTGCTAAATGTTTGCTGAATTTACTGTGAGAGTCGACAGGACCTTAGTTTAAAATGTGTTTGTTTATTAGTGTGTGGATGAGGATTATAAAATCACATCGCTAAAAATTCAACATCCATCTGGGCTGCTGTTGGGCAGATGGGCACCAGTTTAATAGAACGGTGTAGGATCCCATCAATCCTAAGGATGGCTTTGCCAAGAGCTACCCATTCTTGATTGCTTCCCAGAAGGGAGGGATTGTGAAGCTGGAAGACCCTTCAGGAGGAGAGATTTAAGGCACTGCCAGGTACCTAACATATCTTCCTCTTTTATCTCAGAGAACATGGAAAACGAATCGAAGAAGAAAGACCAGGAGGAATTTCAGCGGACGCAGAAGATGCAGCGTGACAACACTGGCCGGGATCTACTCAAGCTCCTGTTACTCATGATCTTCTACCGGCCGGTCCTGACGGAGCAGCAGAAGTGGAGAAGGAACGTGATACACGTCTTCATCCATTTCAGCGCCTGGGAGTACGCGGGCTGCGACCAGCTCTGGGCAGGCCTCATTACCACACTGTGCGACGGCATCGAAAGCCACTTTGGTCTCCTACCCATGAGCATTTACAGGACCATAGACAGGAAATGTAGCATCATCGAAAGACCAGGGGATCAGGAATGGGTTAGCAAGAAGTTCCTCTTCCTCCCGCTGTGGGTGGCTGTGATCCTTTTGATCATGGTAGCTATTGGGGTGGGTGGTCTCCTCCTAGTGTTTGGGATCCCCGTCGGGGATGCCTCGGGAGACGCCATAGCTGTCGTGGAAGGCATTGGGGTGACGGCTGTCAGCGTCTCTGCAGCAGCTGCCATACGGCTCACTATCACAGTGGTACGAAACATTATTGTCACCCAGAAGAGCCAGCTGGAGAGACAGATGAACCAGACGGCTCTCAGCGCACAGCTGGGCTTCATGAGCTGCGTGAAAAGCGAAGTCAGGACAATCACTGTGTTCCTGCAGTACATGGAGATCTTCCAGCGGCGGAAGCTGCGGGTGGTGCTGGAGATCACCCACTTGGATACATGCAGCCCTGACAAGGTGGTGGGCGTCCTTGATGCCATGAACATTCTCCTCTCAGACGATGACGCCCCTTTCATCTCCATCCTGGCTGTTGACTCCAGCATCATTGTCGACTGCGTGGAAAGCTCCAAGTATATGAGAGGTATGGCCAACAACGGCTACGAGTTCTTAAACCGCATCGTCACCCTGCTCTTCTCTGTCCCTCGGATGGACTGCGACACCAAGCGGAGGCTGATCAGGAATATCATCGCGCGCAAGGAGCAGCTAGAGGCAGAGGTCGGCTTCCGGCAGGATGGCAAGATGGAAGCCAGCTCTGACTTCCTCAACATCTCTCGCTACCATTCGGCCAACCACGATGCCCAGAATCCAGTTGCAGAGGACAGCCAGATACCTCTCATGGTTGGAACCCCAGCGCTGGGAACCGGCAGCTGCGGGAAAGGTATCCGAGCCAAAGACCTCATTCAAGATGCTTTCGACTACCTCCTGGATGACGCCTTGAAGGAATTCATGACAGACAACGTGGTGCAGATGCGGCGCATCGTGAACACCGTCACCATCACCATCAGGCTGCTGGCGAGTAACATCCCCAAGGATGAAGTGTGTCCGAAGAAGGTGGTGGAATGGGTGCTCCTTGCCAACCAGTGGCCGTGCCGTCTGAGCTGGCTCTTGCAGTGCATCGAGGATGAGGAGCAGAGGAGCCGAATGGGCAGCTGCCATGGAAGCCCGCTCCGCCCCGACATGTCTCTGTGGGAGGTCTACGAGAAGTACATGGAAGAGCTGGACATGCTGAAAGGCCAGATGGAAAAGCTGCTGGAACTGGACCAGGATCCTGAGCTGTTCCACACTTTCCTGTGCGGCAGGTTTCGGGTGGAGGAGGCCCTCTTCTACCTCCCCTTCACGGTCAATTTGGACCCATCCCTGAAAAGACAGATGGAGCTGCAACGTGGCAGCCACAGACTGAAACGGACAAAGAAATTCGACAAGCTCAGCGCCTGCACTCTGCTGGGTATGACGGTGGAGGATGTCTGCCGAGAGGTGGGTCACCCTTGGGTTTCCTTCCTTCGAGCAGGGCCAGCTGTCGATAGAATGTCCATGCCTCTTCATTGCAAGAAGAATGTCATTCATTTGACAGCAGCTGCCCGCAGATGACGGCTACAGGCAGAGCCATCTTTGCAAATCGTGGGGCCCTGAATAATTGAGGGCCCTTCTGCAGGATTGCCTGGGCCTTTTCCCCTCATGCAGCTTCTGCTGGAGGTCTGGTCGTTCCTACTACCTCCCTACCCCAAGCAGGGCTCAGGAACTAGAGCAGAGTTGCAGATCCTCTCTGCTTGCTAGCTTGCTGCTGCTGTTGATTTGAACCCCGTAGCAGATTTGAACCTAGGCCCTCTAGGAGTGTGTCTAAACTACATGGCTCCGTCGACGGAGCCATGTAGATGAGGCTGATCGGCAGAGGGAAATGAAGCCGCGATTTAAATAATCGTGGCTTCATTTAAATTTAAATGGCTGCCGCGCTCTGCCGACCAGCTGATGATCAGCTGTTTGTCGGCAGATCGGGGCAGTGTGGACGCTTCCCCGTCGACGTGAAAGCCCTTTGTCGACCTCCCCGGTAAACCTCATCCCACGAGGCATCAGGGGAGGTCGACAAAGGGCTTTCATGTCGACGGGAGCGTCCACACTGCCCCGATCTGCCGACAAACAGCTGATCATCAGCTGGTCGGCAGAGCGCGGCAGCCATTTAAATTTAAATGAAGCCGCGATTATTTAAATCGCGGCTTCATTTCCCTCTGCCGATCAGCCTCATCTACATGGCTCCATCGATGGAGCCATGTAGTTTAGACACACCCCTAGAGGCCTCGACAGCTGGAGCCATGAAGGCAGCTGGCTCCCAGCTTAGGATGTAGAGCTCCCTTGTTCTTATCTCTGGCTGTAAGAGGTCCAATTGCCACACGAAGGGACAGTGAACCACACACACTAGGTGTGTGGATTACACTGCCAGCTGAGAGGAGCACGTGGGGGAGGGCGAAGGGAAAAGCCTTGCAGCAGACAGGACACAGCGTCCCCAGAGACGAACCGGCAGAGGCATATCCTCAGACATACAAGAACACATGGCTGCTGCATTGGGGAACTCAAAAATTTGGTGCCCAAATTTTCCGGTGCCCTATGCAGCTACATATTTCCCATGGGCCTAGGGACAGCCCTGACTACGGGCCCCAGAGCTGGGAGAAAACTGTCCCACATAAATGGTGCATAACTGGAGGGAGAGGAGCGAGAACTAGTGGGGGTAGGATGTTGAGGGGAACAGGCGGTGTGGGATGGGGGCTTTCGGGGAAGGCACAGTGTGGGTTTGAGGCCTCAGGAGTAGGGGGGGCACATGAGGGGGAATGGGCAGAGTGAGGATGAGGGGGAAAGGGTGATGTAGGGGGCAAGGCCACAGTCCGGGCTCTGCTAGTTCCCCCACTTTCTGCTGCTCCTGACTCTTGGTTTGCACAAAAAATTTCTGCTTGGAACAACTCGGTTCCTTGCAGCTCTTTCCTCCAACCCCGAAGCCATTGGCTGGCTCTCCCCGGGTTCATCCTTTACGCTCTGAAGTGACTTGGGTCGGTTTTAAGACTGGGAGACCCGTAGCTGTCTGTTATGCACTCCAGAGAGAAGAAAGGCAAAAACATAAATACTCTTGCTGGAGGTCTGCAGCGTAATACCCCTTATCCAGAATAACACACAAGAACCCTGAGGCTATGTCTACACTGCAAGCTTTTGCCTGCAGAGAGCATGCTAGGGTGTGTCTAGACTACATGCCTCCGTCGACGGAGGCATGTAGATTAGACAGATCGGCAGAGGGAAATGAAGCCGCGATTAAAATAATCGCGGCTTCATTTAAATTTAAATGGCTGCCCCGCTCTGCCGATCAGCTGTTTGTCGGCAGATCGGGGCAGTCTGGACGTTCCCCTGTCGACAGAAAACCCTTTTGTCGACCGCCCCGTTATGCCTCGTGGGATGAGGTTTACCTTGGCGGTCGACAAAAGGGTTTTCTGTCGACAGGGGAACGTCCAGACTGCCCCGATCTGCCGACAAACAGCTGATCGGCAGAGCAGGGCAGCCATTGAAATTTAAATGAAGCCGCGATTAAAATAATCGCGGCTTCATTTCCCTCTGCCGATCTGTCTAATCTACATGCCTCCGTCGACGGAGGCATGTAGTCTAGACACACCCCTAATGAAGCACAAGAAGTTGCTAACGAGTGCTTCATTAGCATACTCTCTGCCTGCAAAAGCCCGCAGTGTAGATATAGCCTTAGGTCGAGAGGCCCAACTCCACCCCCGTCAGGCTGACTGCATGCTTCCCTCCAGCCTACAAGCAGGGTCAGGAAACCTTCCCTCTTCATTTCAACACACCCCTCCAGTGGTCCCTGCATTGCTAGCTTTTGCCTGCAGAGAGCATGCTATTTCCCCTGCCGTGCCAACTTGCTCAGCGGTGCCCCTAGCAGAATCCAAGCACACGGCAGTGTGGTGTGCTGGGTACCATACCTGGCCCCACAGCCGGCCGGCCCGCCTTGTTTGCTAGAATCTGAGCAAGCCCAGACAGGTTCCTCTCGGGAGCTATAGCGGACCCTTCCTAAAAACGTGTTTGGCGACCTGTTCAGTAGATGCACGGCACTAACGGGTGCTCCCACTTCTCTTCCAGATGGACACAATCGGCTTGAAGGAGGAAAACGTCCCGCTGTACAAACAGAGGCTCAGGGACCATAATCTCAACGGGCGCGCGCTGGTCTACAGTGACAACACTGAAATCAAAGAGGCCCTGCACATGAGTCTTGGCGAATGGACCCTCTTTAGCATCCATTTCCTTGGAGTGTTTCCCCCGGCGAATTTGGCCTCTTCTGTGGTGTCCCCCGTCCTGTTCCACGTCAGGCCAGAGGCTCTGAAGAACATGATTGCCTTAAGAGAGACTGTGGCGAGAGGGAGCAAGCTCTCTCTGAACAGCTCCAGGGAAGATCTTTGGGAAAAGAGATAACTCTGAATCCTGAACACAGAGGTGAAAGTGCCCTGGTGCGCAGCTCCAGCAAGAACTGCAAAGACCTGGGCTGCAACAGGACAGTTCCTGTGAGAAACTGTAAAGTTACTTTCACGGCCGCCTGTACAAAACCAGAAGCAAGATCGGGGCTTTCGCCCACAGTGTACCTCCCTGCGTCTCCAGTGACATCGCACGGATGAATCATAGAATCCTAGAGTTGGAAAAGACCTCAGGAGTCATCAAGTCCAGCCCCCTGCCCAAGGCAGGACCAACCCCAACTCAATCATCCCAGCCAGGGCTTTGTCAAACCGAGACTTAAACACCTCTAGGGATGGAGATTCCACCACCTCCCTAGGGAACCCAGCCCAGTGCTTCCCCACCCTCCTAGGGAAATAGTTTTTCCTAATGTCCAACCTAGACCTCCCCCGCTGTAACCTGAGACCACTGTTCCGTGTTCTGCCATCCCTCACTACTGAGAACAGCCTCTCTCCATCCTCTTTGGAACCTCCCTTCAGGAAGTTGAAGGCTGCTATCAAATCCCCCGTCACTCTTTGCTTCTACAGGCTAAACAAACCCAAATCCCCCAGTTTCTCCTCATAGGTCATGTGCTCCAGACCCCGAATCATTTTCGTCAAGCTCTCCTGGACCCCCTCCAATGCGTCCCCATCCTTCCTGTAGTTGGGGGCCCAGAACTGGACGCAATACTCCAGATGTGGCCTCACCAGAGCCGAATAAAGGGGAATAATCACTTCTCTAGACCTGCTGGCAATGCTCCTCCTAATGCACCCTAATATGCCATTAACCTTCTTGGCTTCAAGGCCACCCTGTTGACTCATCTCCGGCTTCTCATCCACTGGAATCCCCAGGTCCTTTTCTGCTGAACTGCTGCTGAGCCAGTCGATCCCCAGCCTGTAACAATGCTTGAAGCAATCAGATGACAAGAGAAGAATTAAGGATCCGGGGGGGGGGGGGAGGAGGGAGGGACTGTACTGGGTCTGAGGGATTTGGGGCACATTCATGTCAACGGGGCTGGTGACAGACGTTGTCGGGCCCTGGGTAATGTATGGGAGGGGGTCGGCTCAAGACCCCCTCAAAGGGGCAAGGCTCTAGACCCCCTCAAAGGGGCAAAGCTAAAGGTAGGAGGGGCAAGGCGAGGGCCAATCAGGCCTTAGCGCCACCCACCCTGCACCAGACAGAGCTCTAGGATTGATTTCATTTGCCCGGGTCTCTGGCAGTGGCGGCTGCCATAATAGTCGATACAGTGACCCAGAGGCCTGGACCCTTTTAAATCATCAGCTCCCGAGACAACTGCCCCCTTTGCCTCTCCCCCTCCCCATCCATGGCCCCTGTCTGTGGGGCTTCAGACCCTGGTGGTCAAAGTATTTTGGTCTGGTTAGTACAGCAGGGGACAGGGAGTTGGGACATACGGGTCCTATTCCTAGCGCTGCCACTGGCTTGCTGTGTTTTTGAACAAGCTGCTCCTCCTTTTTGGGACTCAGTTGCCTCTGTAGTAAGTTGCGGGTTGGTAACATAAAATCAGCAGGCCCGAATAAAGGCCGGTAACATAAAAACAGCAACAGGCCTGAAATCTAGGAAGCAAGACTTTGGCTCAGTGGAACCGCAGGCAGGAAAGAGAAATAGTATAAGCCAGATCAAGCATAAAGGTCCAGGCACAGGTACCAAGCACATTTATAGAATCCTATAAATGGAAGAGACCTCAGGAGTCAACAAAAAATCCTCATTAAAAAAAAAAATTGTTTGGTGTTCCTCGGTCTTAAAAAGTTTAAGAAACACTCGTCTAGACAGTACCGGGTCCTGCCATGAGGGCAGGGGACTGGACTCGACCTCTCGAGGTCCCTTCCTGCCGGCTACATGTGGCAATGAAACGGTAATTCGAACTAAGTCCTTAGTTCGAATTAACTGTTACATCTCATTCTATAGCCGCGCGGCAGTTACTTCGGGCTAGTGGAATTTCAAAATGGCGACCGGACGGGAACATGCAAATAAAGCCTGGGCTATTTAAATCCCGGGCTTCATTTACAACTCCGGTTGCCTGCTTTGCCTACCTAGTTCAAATTAACGAGCTAATGTAGACATACCCTTATTGACTAATTGAGTACAGGCAGTCCCCGAGTTACATCGATCCGACTTACATCGGATCCCTACTTACAAACGGGGTGAGGCAACCCCACACTATCTGCTTCCCCCCAGCAGACCAGGGAGACGCGAAGCTAGCGCCCCCGCCCCCAGCAGACCAGGGAGACTCGGAGCGGCTTTTCTCAGCAGACACCTCAGCTTGAGAATGAAGGACTGAGGGAAGTGAGGTGTGGGAGAAATGTTTGGCTAGAGTTTCCCCTACAATATGTACCAGTTCCGACTTACATACAAATTCAACTTAAGAACAAACCTACAGTCCCTATCTTGTATGTAACCCGGGGACTGCCTGTAGTCGATGGAAATTCCACCAACTACTGGATTAGCTGATTAAGCGCAATTTAACATCCCTCGGTTGAGCTACCACTATGTTTTAGAAAGACATCCAATCTTTATGGCTTGTGTGTAGTTCAACGCATTAAATTCCAAGCAGGTTGCTGAAGTTTCTTTTTTTCATCATGATTGGCAATTTGACCAGCCTTATACAGTAATGGATCTTTACCATTCCTCTGATTTCTTTTGTTCCCGATATATTTAAACATTTCCTAATTATCCTTTATGTTACTGGTTATAGATTTTTTCCCCCAATTTTAGCTTCTCCTATCAACTGTTTGCTTTTTCATAACTCGCATCCTCCCTTTTTTCCCATTTGCTTTATATTTTTTTCTTGTGGTGTTTATGACAAAAACTAAAACATAGGACATAAACTTTGAGTCCTATTTATAGTACTTTAGGTTGGTTTAATGGAAAAATGGGTTGATACAGAGTAAATTGGAGTTCAAAATAACCCTTTCTCGGGCAATTTTTCTCTCGAAAGCCTCACCTTTTTCAGCCTCCTTCCACTAACTTCTGATTTTAAATGTCTGGATTGTTAGACATGTGCTCAGGAAACCTTACCTGTCACTAAACATAGATTTTGTTTGTGTTAATTATAGATATGAATGGAGCTAGTTAATCCCTGTTGTAAGATTCCAGTGGAGCCAAAGAAAGTAAACAAGTAACTAATTTGGGTCAATCTTTCTACTTGACAGTCCCTAGGAATCTACCGTTTCAACATTTCCTGGGAACAGAAACACAAGTTAGAACAGTGATAGAAATGTAGCCGTGTTAGTCTGGTGTAGCTGAAACGAAATACAGGACTATGTAGCACTTTAAAGACTAACAAGATGGTTTATTAGATGATGAGCTTTCGTGGGCCAGACCCACTTCCTCAGATCAAATAGTGGATCTGAGGAAGTGGGTCTGGCCCACGAAAGCTCATCATCTAATAAATCATCTTGTTAGTCTTTAAAGTGCTACACAGTCCTGTATTTTGTTACAAGTTAAAACACTCATTAATTTTGGCTTCATTCAGCTTTCCCTTCGAACAAATTAAAAACATAGTTGATAAGTGGCAAAGTTGGTGCATGGGAGTGAAGGACACGTTAGCTCATTATGCCTACACAGGGGGATGTCACACTGGTCTGACCAGTTCCAAGGACAGTTGGGCTGCCGTAGAAAGGGATGCAGAGCTGCTCTTCAGGAGCTCCATGGATTAGACCTATACTGCTGTTGAAGGAATTGGGGCTCTCAAATAAAAGAAGTCCCTTGCCTTAGAATCATAGAATCCCAGGGCTGGAAGAGACCTCAGGAGTCATCGAGTGCAGCCCCCTGCCCAAAAGCAGGACCAATCCCAACTCAATCATCCCAACCAGGTCTGTGTCAAACCAGGACTTAAAAACCTCTAGGGATGGAGATTCCACCATCTCCCTAGTTAGCCCATTCCAGTGCTTCCCCATTCTCTTAGGGAAAGAGTTTTTCCTAATATCCAACCTACACCTCCCCCACTGCACCTTGAGACCATCACTCCTCGTTCTGCCATCGTCACCACTGTGAACAGCCTCTCTCCATCCTCTTTGGAACCTCCCTTCAGATAGTTAAAGGCTGCTATCAAATCCCCCGTCATTCTTCTGCAGACTAAACAAGCCCAACTCCCTCAGCCTCTCCTAAGTCATGTGCTCCAGCCTCCTAATAATTTTTGTTGCCCTCCACTGGACCCTCTCCAATGCGTCCACATCCTTCCTGTAGTGGGGGGCCCAGAACTGGACACAATACTCCAGACGTGGCCTCACCACATCCCAATAAAGGGGAATAATCACTTCCCTAGATCTGCTGGCAATGTTCCTCCTAATGCACCCTAATATGCCATTAGCCTTCTTGGCTACAAGGGCACACTGTTGACTCATATCCAGCTTCTCATCCACTGTAACCCCCAGGTCCTTTTCTGCAGAACTGCTACTTAGCCAGTCGGTCCCAGCCTATAACAATTCTTGGGATTCTTCCATTCAAGTGCAGGACTCTGCACTTGTCCTTGTTGAACCTCATCAGATTTCTTTTGGCCCAATCCTCCAATATGTCTTGGACACTCTGCACCATATACCCTACCGTCCAATGTATCTACCTTTCCCCCTAGCTTAGTGACATAGGCAAACTTGCTGAGGGTGCAATCCATCCCCTCATCCAGTCATTAATAAAGATGTTGAACAAAACCGACCGTAGAACCGGTCTTTGAGGTACTCTGCTTGAAACTGACCGCCAGTCCGACATCGAGCTGTTGATCACTACCCATTGAGCCCAACAGTCTAGCCCAATTTCTATCCATCTTACAGTCCATTAATCCAATCCATACTTCCTTAACTTGCTGGCAAGAATAAGTCCAGGTATATCACATCCACTGAATTCCCCATGTCCACAGAGCCAGTTACCTCGTCATAGAAAGCAATCAGGTTCGTCAAGCATGACTTGCCCTTGGTGAATCCATGCTGACTGCTCCTGATCCCTTTCCTTATTCTAAGTGCTTCAAAATGGATTCCTTGAGGATCCCCTCCATGATTTTTCCGGGGAGTGAGGTGAGGCTGACCGGTCTGTAGTTCTGTGGATTGTCCTAAGGAACATCTTGGTACCATTTACCTCCCACAAATAAAGTACATACCGACCTATGTTCAGGACCAGGTCAAAGTTGACAGCATAACAGATAGTAAGTTGACAGTATGAAGACTAGGAAGTAAGCCTCCTTCTGCAAGGTAAGGGACGGTAACCAGGTAACAGGGGGTAGCAACCTGATACATCAGGAATGTATAAAAGTTCACCTCAAATGGTGTTCACCAGCTGACTGTGTGGGGGCACTGGATGGTGCTCAGTGGGTGTTAGGACATTGCCACGGCTTCCATAAAGTGTAGCGGCGCAGCGCTGAGTCTGTTCGCTGGCAACTATTATTGCATGTTGTTACGCAAAAAATCTGCTTGGGCGATTTCGAATCTTATCTGGTTTGTGGTCTCTGGGGACTCTGGGCACGGAGACCACATCCAGCGATAGTGACTCGGCTCTGCAACTTTAGCGAAGAGCCAGGTGGCTTGTACCTCATGCAGTAGAGAAGGCTCCAGACTTAGAAACCAGGTAACAGAACTTTTGCGTTCTCCTCCAGCAGCAGGCGCTCCGACACAGCTGGACTGAGTACAACACCTGCAAATAGCCCAGTTAGTTAATGCAAGCATAAAGAGAGGCAGCCTGGCCAGATGCAACCATTCATTAACTTCCAGGCCAGAGAGGGCCATTGTGATCTTCAGTCTAGCCTGGCATCCTATGAGGTGCACACAGGCCCTTCTCTTCCACTTGTTTAAACAGAGGCACCCTGGGGCACCTTAAAGACTAACACGTGTATTTGGGCATCCGCTTCCAAGGGTAAAAAACACTTGCACCTGCTTTTCCTCCGCAACAGCTGATGCCCAAATAAATCTTCAAGGTGCCACAGGACTCCTTGTTAGTACTGACTATTGGGGTTGCCCCTTTAAGGCTATGTCTACACTGCAGGCTTTTTGCACAAGAACAGCTGTTCTTGCGCAAAAACTTGCAGAGTGTCTACACTGCGTGCGTGTTTTTGCACAAGTATTACAGTACAGCATCAGCAAACAGGGCTTCTTCCGGAAGAGTTATTCCTCTCCCCACGAGGAATAAGCCCTCTTGCACAAGAGCTCTTCCAGAAGGCGGCAGTGTAGACAGGCAACATGAATTTCTTGCGCAAAAAACCCCTACGGCTAAAATGGCCATCAGAGCTTTCTTGTGCAAGAGAGCGTCCTTACTGCCATGGATGCTCTTGTGCAAAAGCACATCTCTTCCGCAAAAGCACATGGCAGTGTGGACGCGCTCGTCTGGAAGACCTTTTGCACAAGAACTCTTCTGCAAAACAGTTCTTGTGCAAGAAGCCTGCAGTGTAGACAGAGCCCACGCGTTTCAGAGGGGTAGCTGAGTGAGTCTGTAACAGGAAAAACTTAAAACACAACATATAGTCAGTCACCTTAAAGATTAACAAACCGTGTCGATGGGATCATGAGTTTTCCTGGGCATAGCCCACTTCTTCAGACGACTGGAGTGTTGTATGTCCAGAACCAAAATGAATAGGGGAGGAAAAAATGGGAGGGGGGAAAAGGAGGCAGTGGGTATGTAAATATCAAAGGGAAAACCCAGCTGGTATGTAACAGGCACCACTGATAAGAGTTGTTGGGAATTTCCCAGGAACCGATCGGGGTTTCTTAGGAACAAGTTTAAAAAGGGGTGAGAATCGGGGTGAACTGGGTGGATGCCTGGGTGAGGGTTGGGTCGAACAACGCAGGGAGGGAAAAGCAGCAGCGTGGGGCGTGAGGGCAGGTGAGCGCTGCGGTGAAAGCCACGTGCGCAGGCCGGGCCGGGCCCCTCTCTCCTCCAGCTGACTAGCAACTTGCAACTTCCACTGCCGGCCCACGTGGCCCTCGTAGGGCGGAGCTTCCCCTTTCCTGCGCCCGCCCCTGGGGCCCTCCAGCCAATGGGAAGCGAGGGCTAATGTTGCTGGTGTTTCAACATTCGGAGCCGGCTGGAACAGCTGCTGCCGCGGGCCCCGGGGGAGCGAACAGGCAGGAGGCGGAGGTGAGGGGCGGGGGGCGGTGACTCCTGGCCCCGCAGCGCAGGGGGGTCCGGGTCCGTCCGGGGTTACCAGGCCGCGCACTCCCCTCGCTCTTGGAGGCGACGCTGGTGCCAGTGTCTGCTTCAATGCGACCCTACAATAACAAGCCCCAATCGGCCGAGTCGCTGCTTGTTTCACCTCGTGTCCCCCTGCGCTGCAGAAATCCCGCCTCTGCTGGGCCAGCCCCGAGACACGGGGTTGCCCCTCGATTGTAAGCAAGCTGCCCCCTTCTCCCCCATGCTCCCGTTCCCTGAGTATCAGTCCTGCCCCTGCAGCCTGCACAAATCTTCATCCTTTAGGACCAAATAGGAAGGGGAGGGGGCGAGGGATTATTTTCTTTATTCCCACCCCCCCAGCCGAAGGAGCTGTTCTCTGTGTCTGTGTTTACAAACCAAGGAACGTGTTTCTCCCTGGTTTGGGTTGGGGGTTTTTTTTTGCCTGTTTCTTGACAAGATTGATTGAAATGTTGGTCTGACTAGAGCAGTCCCCAAGTTTAGCGCCCTGCCCTCAAGCAGGACGAAGTCAACCAAGACCTACGGGTTTGTCTAACCCTGTCTAATTCTTTCTTCCCACCCATGCTTCCCCAGACGGGATCAGACAGGCTGTACACAGCGGGTGTTTAAGTCTCAGCTTGACAAAACCCTGGCCGGGTTGATTTAGTTGGGATTGGTCCTGCCTAGAGCAGGGGGCTGAATTTGATGACCTTCTGAGGTCTCTTCCAGCTCTATGATTCTATGATTCCCTCCCCTTTCCTTCACCATCATTAATATCCTTTTGCAGTGAGTTCCAGAGGTTGATTATACACTTCAAAATACGGCCGTTTTAACTAGAGCTGGAAGGAAGTTTTCAGAGGGGGTGTTTTTCCATTGGAAAACACTGATTTTAGTGACCTTTTGTTTGGAAGGGAAAAACTCCACCATTTCAGAACATTAAAATGTAGTTTTCCATTCCTGAAATGACTCTTTGTTCTCTTTAAAGTTTATCTTCCGTAATCCACCGTAATACATTTAAAAATAATTAAAATCTAAACAAAATGTGAATTTATTTGCAGAACTGTGTGAGATCAGAAAAAAAAATCAAAATCCTGGAATTTCTAGTCCCAGTTCAACCCTACTTTTAGCCACCTTGGTGCCAAGGATGTAAAATCTCATTTAATTAGCTAACCAGTTAAACAATACGTTGAACCAGTTAACCGATTAAATGGGACACGTAGGACGTGTTAAAGATGGGCTTGGAGCAGCCCACACACCTACCCCCTTGGCACACTGCTGTGACTGCTGAGCAACCCTACCCGTGGTGTGCCAGAGTGCCCTCTGCCTATGGCTGGTGGAGGGCTGCTCCAGCCCCCACTGGTTAACCATAACCGGCTTACTGGTTAACCATTCACTTCCGAACTTGGTGTCCCCACTGCTAACATTAGGACAGTGGTCCCCAACACGGTGCCCGCATTTGTATGCGCCCGCCAATTGCTCAGGGCTGGCCTGGCCCCAGGCACGTGGCGCATGTGCGGTGCCGGAGCTGGCCCCGGGCGCATGGTGCACAGTGAGCGCCGGCCCCGGGGGCGCCGCGGATTGGCTGCCGCGCTTTGGCCACGTGGTGCATGGGGGGAGCGCAGGCACCGGGCGCGCGGCACTTGCAGGGTGCGCCGGCCCCGGGCACGCGGTGCTTGGGGGGAGAGCGCCGGTCCCGGGCGCGCGGCGCTTGGCGGGGGGCCCGGCCCTGGGCGCGCGGTGCTTGTGGGGGGGGGGGCGGCCCTGGGAATGTGGCTATGGGGGGCCCCCGCCCGGCAATTTGGCTATGGGGGGTCCCCGCCCCCAGGTGCACAATGGGGGTCCCCGCGCCAGGGCGCCCTGCGGGCAAACGGCCACGCCCCTTGGCGCCGGGAAACCTCAAATGGTTGGGGACCACTGAATTAGGAGAAGCCATTGGCTGCCTGCCCCGCCCTGCCCCATTCCTTCTTTTACATTCCCCTGCTCCCATGGGGGTCACGCTGCCCCCCTTTGAGAGCTGATGCTGAAAAGTGCTGGGAAAGCTCGGGGCGATTATCTGCCTGACCCCGGTGAATAGGAGCTGGCAAAGGCCCTGAAGTGTGACAGACCCTGGAGCTGTGACCGGCCCTTTCACCCAGCAGGATGTGCCGAATGCCCCAGAGGACCAAGGGATGGTGGGCGTGGCACTTCAAGCACACCTTGATTTTCTTCTGTCAGGGCTGGGGCATCGGACCGTCCAGGCTGGGTTCCTGTGATTTCCCGCGCGTGCTGGGCGGATGGTTTCCTGTCCAGTGCTGATTGCTGCTGGTGCGGGACCTCTGCATATAAACGCTGGGTAAGTCCTGGTGGGTTTTTAATGGGCACTGCCATGTGGGTTGGTAACTCAGGGTGCCCCTGTATAAAACTATGGGACACCAACATCTTGAATACTGTGTACAGCTGTGGTCTCCTCACCTCAAAACAGATATTTTGGCCTTGGAAAGGGTTCAGAAAAGGGCAACTAACATGATTAGGGGTTTGAAACGGGTCCCATATGAAGAGAGGTTAAAGCGATGGGACTTTTCAGTTTAGAAAAGAGGAGATTGAGGGGGGACATGATAGAGGTCTATAAAAACATGAGTGGTGTGGAGAGGGTGAATCAAGAAAAGTGATTTATTAGTTCCCATAATAGAAGAACTAGAGGACACCAAATGAAGTTAATGGGTAGCAGGTTTAAAACTAATAAAAGAAAGTTCTTCTTCACACAGCGTGTAGTCAACCTGTGGAACTCCTTGCCAGAGGAGACTGTGAAGGCTAGAACTATAACAGGATTTAAAGAGAAGCTAGATAATTTCACGGAGGTTAGGTCCATAAAAGGCCATTAGCCATGAGATAGAAATAGTGTCCCTGGCCTCTGTTTGTGGAAGGCTGGAGAAGGATGGCAGGAGACAAATCGCTTGATCATTGTCTTTGGTCAACCCTCTTTGGGGCACCTGGTGCTGGCCACTGTCAGCAGACAGGCTACCCAGTACTGCCGTTCTTATGTTAGGGTTCTTGGTTGGGGCACAGGGCAGAGCCCATCGGTTCAGAGCTGCTAAGAGCAGAGTTATTTGCACTTACATCCCAGCCAGACTCCCTCGTATCCCCTAACGCAGGGCTGGGGGGATCCTTTTTTGGGTCGGGGGCCACAGAGAAATCCGTCGGGCCTTGTAGGAGTTGGGCGGCAGGAGTGGAGCTTAGTGCCTACGGGGCAAGGGAAACAGAGAGGGCACCATGTCCACAGGGCCGGGGTGCCATTTTCCCTAGGGCCTCCGGGAGGGTGGGGGGGGGAGTGTGTCTATGGTCTAGGAGCCAGGGCCCACCAAAGATGAATCCGACCCAGGCTCTGGTACATCTCTGCAGCGCTGCCGGCCGGTTCCCCCACCTCTTGGTCCTCAACCCAACTAGACCCACTTCCCGGCGGCTGGTTGCCCCCCGGCCAGCCCCGCTCCCTCCAGCCCCCTCCCAGCCAGCCCTGCTTCCCGGCGGCCGGTTCCCCCCCACCCCCTCTCTTCCAGCCAGTCCCGCCCCCCCCCCCCCCCCGGCCCCTGCTGTTCGGTATTTTTTTTAAACCATCTGGTAACCCTAGCAGGTGGGGGTGAAAAGTGCATGGAAATGCCCGCACAGGCGCGTCTGGGAATGAGATGCTGCTCTAACATCTCCGCCTCTGTTCACTTCCAGCCCCTGCCTCGTGGCGCTGGCCCCCGTGGCCTGGGAGGGCTCCCCACGCGCACCATGGCCCGGCATAGCAAGCTGCAGAAGCACGTCCTGAGCCTGTACAGGCAGTTCCTGCGCGCTGGCCGGGAGAAGCCGGGATTCCTGCCTCGCATCCAGGCCGAGTTCCGGAAGAACGCCAGCATCCCCCGGGCCGACGTGATGCACATCGAGTATCTGCTCCGCCGTGGCCAGAGGCAGCTGGCGCAGCTCCGAGACGCAAACACCAAACAGATGGGCACCTTTGTCCAAGCCAAACCGGAGGAGCAGTGACCCCTGCTGGTTGGCGCAAGCGTCTGTCTTGTACTGGGACGGTTGGGGGTGAATTCACAGATCAGCCTTCCTGGTTCTCACATCCCTGTGCACCCCTCGTGTCCAAACACAGGTGCCTGGCTTGGCATTTGCTGAGCTAAGGTGTCTTTATTGGCAGCCAAGCTTTTAAACAGTTCAGGTGTGGATGGGTGATCTGGAGGAGATGCTCTTGTTTCCAGGACCTGGTACACAATTCATTCTACCCCTGCTGGCTCCTCTCTTCGGGTATGTCTACACTACAGCGCTAGTTCGAACTAAGCTAATTCGAACTAACGCGTCTAGAACTAAAAACTAGTTTTGCTAATTCGAACTAGCAAGTCCACATTGAGTGGACTCTGAACAGGGCTTAAGGATGGCCGGAAGCAGTGCCAGCAGGGCATCAGAGGAGGACTTAGAGCGTGGAGATGCAGTCTCAGGCTAGCCGAGGGCTGCGCTTAAAGGGTCCCGACCCCCACCCCGGACAGACAGTTCTAAGGGGTGCCCCGCTTGAAAACCAGTCCTGGCTTGGAGTGCCCGGAGTACCCACACTGGGCACATCACACCACTCAGCCATCAGCCCGGCTGCACTTGCCGCAGGCTGCCATCTGGGGAGAGGGGGTAATCGGGGGGCTGCAGGAGAGCTTCCACCCCCAGAAGCCTGCAGAGCCAGCCCAGTCCTCCCCATCGGGGGCTCGTACCCCATTTCTCCCTCGCCTCCTTCCACTTACCCTTCCCTAGCCCCCCTTCTTATTGATGTACAAAATAAAGATAACGTTTCTTCCAACATTGACTCTGTCTTTATTGAACAAAACTGGGGGAGACTGGGAAAAGGAGGTGGGAGAGGGGAAGATTAAGGCTGGGAGAGGGGAGGGCAACTAACATGATCAGGGGTTGGGAACAGGTCCCAGATGAAGAGAGGCTACAGAGACTGGGACTGTTCAGCTTAGAAAAGAGGAGACGGAGGGGGGACAGGATAGAGGTCTCTAAAAGCAGGGGTTGGGTGGAGAGGGTGCATTGAGAAAAGTTCTTCCTGAGTTCCCATAAAGAAGGACTAGAGGACACCAAAGGAAAGGACTGGGTAGCAGGCTTGAAACTAGTAAGAGAAAGTTGTTCTTCTTGACAAAGCAAATAGTTAACCGGTGGAACTCCTTGCTGCAGGAGGCTGTGAAGGCTACAACTAGAACAGAGTTTAAAGGGAAGGGAGATCAAGTCATGGAGGTTGGGTCCATGGAGTAGTCTTAGCCAGGGGGTAGGAGTGGTGTCCCTGCCCAAAGTTTGTGCAAGGCTGGAGAGGGATGGCACGAGACAAATGGCTTGGTCACTGTCTTTGGTCCATCCCCTCCACGGTCCCTAGGGTTGGCCGCTGTCGGCAGACAGGCTACTGGGCTAGATGGACCTTTGGTCTGACCCAGGACGGCCATTGTAAGCTCAGGGCTCAGGGTCGGGGGTCTCAGTGGACCCCCTTGATTTTCATGCAAACCTGCTCCTGGGTGGCCAGGCTGGCAGCTCTCCTGCCCTAGATGGCCACTTTCCTGTGCCTAGTGCGGAGATCGTGGACGAGGTCCACGATGTCCGCACTAGCCCAGGAATGTACCCGCCTCTTGCGGTCCCGGGCAAGCTTCCGGGAGCCGCCAGCCTGGTCCCGGGAAGAGGGGGTGGGCTGGGGGACATCGGGTGGGTGGCTCTGTGCCGTACAGGGCTTGCACCTGGCACGGGCACTGTAGCCAGCCCGTGCCCCTTTAAGGGGTCCGGGGCCGGGAGGGGGGCATAGAGTTTCCCTGGTGTTGGCCAGAGTGGCCACCAGGGAAACCTGGGGAGGGCTAGCCTCCCACTCGTTTGAATTAAGGGGCTACACAGCCCTTAATTCGAACTAGTAAGTTCGAACTAGGCTTAAGCCTCGTAAAATGAGGTTTTCCTAGTTCGAACTAAGCGCTCCGCTAGTTCGATTCAAATTCGAACTAGCGGAGCGCTAGTGTAGCGGCTATGAATGTTAGTTCGAACTAACGTCCGTTAGTTCGAACTAACATTGTAGTGTAGACATACCCTTCCATCCTTAGCCAAAGAGGAACAAGCCAGTTAGCCCAGGGAAATAAAAGAAAGGGAGAGCGGTGACGGAAAACCCTGTGTCTGTCATTTTTTCAAATGATCTATCTTGCCTAAAAGCCTGTCAGGGATTGGGCTCTGTTGCAGGAGGTGCTGGCGAAACACTCCGTGGATTTGGGTGCTACAATTCCTGAGTGTCGTCCGCCTTCCTGCCCCCTCCCCCCACCGAAGCGCTTTGGAAGGCTCACAAAGGACAGAGACCTGCCTTTTGAAAATCCGACTCCCCACCGGTGTCTCAAGACAGGCGGCTCTCTCTCGCCAAAAACGCAGGCAGCAGCGTGGGATGACAGGCAGCCAGGTCGCAAGGGGAGGTGCTTTTTAGACCAGTTCCCTCCTGGCACTCCGTACTGCTGCCTCTGTATCAGAGGCAGCAGCACAAGCTGGCAGCAGCCCTTGCCTGGGGGCTGGGTCTGAGCTTCTGGACCTGGTGCAAACTGGAACTGAGCGAGGCTGCCTGCCTGCCTGGCTCCTAACACACTGTAAATGCAGAGCCGCAGAGGGGGTAGGTCCCGCACCCAGCGCGAGCCAGGACTGAGACAGCTGGCCCCTGGGGACTATCGAAAAGTCAAGTAACCGATAAGAAATCATGAGGTTAATTGACTACTCAGTGAATATCTAACGTCCCTAATCCCTTTTCATAGTTCCCCTCTGGACTCTCTCTCCTAAAGCATGGCCCTGAGATCTGGACACAGTGCTCCAGCTGAGGCCTCCTCCGTGCCAAATAGCTAGGAGAGTGACCTCCCATGTCTGCCGTACGTCTCCTACCACGCCCCAGGGCTATGCCCTCTTACTGAAGGGCTTTGTGTCTGAGATCGCTTCTCTCCTAGGCTACGTCTACACAACGAGTTTTTTTGGCAACAAATATGCTAACGAGGGACTCTATGACACGCAATGTCATTTGCATATTTTCTGCCGATCCGTTTTTGTGCTCGGGGTTTGTGCGCAAAACCAAGCCATGTGGATGTTTACTTTTTGTGCAAAAAACCCCCTTTTCCCACAAGATCCCTATTTCTGCAAAAAGGCCGACCGATCTTGTGCAAAAAGGGGCTTTTGCCTAAAAAGAAAACATCCACATGGCTTGTTTTTGCGTGTTCTTGCGAAAAAACTTGTGGCGCGTCTACACTCTACGTGTGTTCTTGCAGAAGTAAATTTGCAGTAAAGCATCAGAGAACAGGGCTCCTTGCACAGGAGTTATTCCTCTCCCGACGATGACTAAGCCCCCTTTGTGCAAGAGCTGTTGTGCAAGAAGGCAGCGTGGACGGGCACCAGGGGCTTCTTGAGCAAGACACTTTTATGGCTAAAATGACCATCAGAGCTTTCTTGCACAAGAGAGCGTTCACACTGCCATGGACGCTCTTGTGCAAAAGCCCATGGCAGGGTGGAGGCACTCTTGCACGAGACCTTTTGCGCAAGAACTCCGGCGTGAAACAGCTCTCGTGCAAGAAGCCTGCAGTGTAGGGCAGGGAGCAGCCTATGAGGGAGGGGGAGGGACCCCTAGTAATGGCTCAAACTTCCCAGGGGGGTGGCCAGAGGCAGGACATTTGCCTGGCAGGGTGAGGGGGGGGCGGTGACCTCACAGGGGCTTTGGGCAGCCCTCAGCATATAAGGCAAAGGGCAGGTGGGGAGGTGATGACCTCACAGAGGGACCCACATCTCAGGCTGATAAAAGCGGGGGGCGGGCCCAGGGGACTTTGGAGACCCCCGGTTGCTTTAGCTCTGGTGCGTCTCCTCCTCACGGTTCGTTCGCGTTCTGTGAGTTCCACATCCCGACACCTTTGTGACGAAGGTAAGAGCCCCCAGGGGTTGGATCCCGCCCGGGGCCGGCTGGGTTCCAGGCAGGCCCAGCCCTCGGTCAAGGGCCAGAAGGTGATTCCTCACCTGGGCTGCGTCCTTAGCGCCACTGGGGCTTTCTCCTGGTTGGTTTCCCTTTTCCTCCATCCCCCCACATTTCTGCTCTGTTCTTGCCTCCTCTGTGACCTTCCCTTGCTGCCTCCCCCAGCTTGGGACCCAACAGACTAGCTGAAGGACGGGGGGTGGTTTGCAGGAGCCGTGGGGTGGGGGATGCAGCCCCCATTGTGGGGACTGGGGAGGTGGGACTGGAACAAGTCTATGCCGGTGTCTTTGGGGAGAACGCTCCACCCCCCACACCTTAGATTCTCCCCTGATTGGCCAAGAAGGGGCTGTTGATGGGCAGGAGACTCGTGGAATGAGGAGTAACGGTAGTTTGAACTAGGAAGCCTAGTTCGAACTACCTAGTTCGTGCCCCGTGTAGCCGCACTGCACGGGGTTCGAACGAGCAGGGTTTTAAAAATGGCGGCTCCCCGCTTATGCAAATGAAGCCCGGGAAATTCAAATCCCGGGCTTCATTTGCAAGTGCGGTATGCCTACATTACCCTCCTAGTTCGAACTAGCGGGGTAGTGTAGACATACCCTCAGGTCCTTGCAGTGCCTGTGCAAGACCGAACCGATAAGCAAGGGGCCATTTGGGGGCTGGGGGCAGTCGCTCTGGGGAGCTGGAACCCCTGGATTTCGTTCATCAGGCTGCGCCCCAAGCTCCCCTTTGCTCCCCTCATTTCCAGCATGGCCAAACGTTTTCGGCTGTGGTTCAAGAAAGCCCTGAAGATGGCCCCAGGGCCGGTGGGGAGCAGCTTCTCCGTCCCCGCGGGCGGGGAAGCTGGATCCCACCAGCTCGGGGCGACTCGCCCACCGGCCAGGCCCCCCCGGACCTGGCTCCAGAGGCGGCTGGGCAGGCGGGACCCAGCCCAGCGGGGGAGCCGGGTAGGGTGGCTCCGGGGCCTCCTCTGTGGAGAGAAACACCTGCCCCGGGAGCCCAGCCCCCATTACCACCAGGGGGCATCGCCCTGCCCGGCCCCCGGGGACCTGCCAGTCTCCGGGAGCCCCCAGCCCGTCGCTCCCCGCACCAGCCCCTGCAGCTGTGGGTCCAGGTCCGTCAGCAGCAGCGCCTGGGCCTCCAGCTGCAGCCGGGCCACCTCCCGCAGCCGCTCAGACCCAGGTGAGGGGCCGTGAACACGCTGGGCCCAGGGGCTCACCCAGTACCCGGGGGGAGGGGCAGCCCCAGTGTCTGCCCCGCACCCTGGGCAATGGATGGGGGTGGGGGCTGCTTGGCTCTCTTCTTCCTGGTGGGGGGTCTGCTGAGGGCGTTGGCAGATGTGAGGGTGGAAGGGGGATGGGTCCCTGCGAGGGGCGTGTGGGGCCCAACCTGCCCTGGGTCCCTGACATGGGGGCGCGTGACCCCTGCTGGCCGCTGGAGTCACCCTGGTCCCTTCCCTCCCGCACAGAGCCCCCCTGCGCCTCGGCGGAGCTCTGCCAGGAGCGGGTGGACTCCCGGGTGGAGGAAGGGGCCATCTATGACATCGAAGAGCAGCCCCACACCCGGGACACGGTAGGGACCGTCTCCACACGGGGGGGACCCGAGATTGTCCGGCCCCTTCCCAGCACGTCCCCCCCTCCGGGAGGGGCTTGTCCCTGGGGATCCCCCTGGGGCCCCTTCTCCTGCATGACCTGGGCCCCCCAAGCTGGGGGCTCTTGTCATGCACCAGCTGGGCCCCCACAAGAATGAGGCAGCAGTTGGGGGGGAGTGCGGGTGCTTGGACAACCAGCAGCTCCCACCTCCACTCCTGGGAGGCCTGAGCCCTGCAGCTGTCCGTGGGGGGCAGGCAGGCCCCAGGCTCACAGACTCTCTCTGGGGTGCAGAGCCCAGCCGCCCTGCAGCGGTTCCTGCTGGCCATCCCCCTCGCCTGCCTCGCCGCCCTCCAAAGGGGCGAGGACACCCTGGCGCCGCGCTGCTGCAAGGACACCATGATGGCCAGGATCGTTGTAAGCGAGTCGCGGCGGCCGGGAGGAGGGGAGGGGATACGTGGGGTGGACAGGGGTCTGCCTGGGCCATGGCGGCGGGTGGGGGTGCTGGAAACGGGATGGGTGGAGCCAGGAGGGCTGGAGGTGGACATGGGGAGGGGTGGGTGGGGATGCTGGAGGAGGGAGGGACACAGAAATGGGGCAGGTGTGGGGTGCCGGACAGGAAGGGGGATTCGGGACAGGGAGGGGTCTCCCCGGGCCATGGGGGGCTGGAAGGGAGCCGAGCGGGCTGCTGGGGATGCGCCTGGGGAGCAGGGATGAGGAGGTTCAGAGGCTGGTCACCAGGGCAGGGAGGGGCAGGAGACGGCCTGGGGACAAGGATTGAGCTGGTCCCGGTTTGGGAGGGGGGTGCTGGGAGGGGCCCTGTGTCGGGCAGGGGGGCTACAGGGCAGCGGGAGGCAGTGGGGTTGGATCCTGCTGGGTGGGGGCGCTGGCCGTGTGAGCGTCTCTTGGGGGCCCCAGCCTCACACGCCCCTTTTTCCCCTTGGGTCTCCCAGGAGATCATGGAGGACTCGCCCCCCCCGCTGGTCTTGGCCGACTGCCTCAACGCCGCCTGCAGCCTCAGGTACCGACCGCCCCCCCCCCCCGCCGACTCCCCCAGAGCAGATCCCCTGGCCAGGGAGTGGGAAAGTCTCTGTCTCCTGCTGCTGAATTAACAGTCTCTGCCCCTCTCTCCTGCCAGCACCTTGCAGCCTCCCCTGCGGGCCCAGCTCCTGAGCCCCCTGCTGACGGCGGCCGTGGGACAGACTGTGTCTGGGGACTGGCAGCAGGAGCCCATCCACACACAGGTACGTCCCTCTGGGCCCTGCTCCCGGGCTGGGCTGGAGCTCCAGAGAGGAGGGGGGGGGCAGAGGGAGGGAAGAAGCTGCAGGTTTGGATCCTTCCCTCCAGGGTTCCCGTTGCTCTCCCGGGGGGCCCGTCCCTTCCATGCCCAGCCTGGGCTCCTCCCTGCTCTGCGAGGCGGCTCAGACCCTGCTCAAGGCTGCACCCAGGAGCCAGCGGGTGGCCTGGATCCCCCAACCCCCCTCTGACCCAGGGCTCCCCCTTGTCTTGCAGCAGTTCATCCGGGCCCTTCCCTACGACCTCCAGGCCCTACTGGCGAGCCTCCTCGCCGAGTCCCCAGACACCGCCCGGCTGCAGCTCATAATGGAGGTGAGCCCCGTGGGGGGGACGGGGCCATTGTCCCTGCTTCCTCGGGGGGGGGGCCGAGAGAGGAGCAGTGTCAGTGGCTGGGGGGGGCACAGTCCGAGAGGAGCCCCAGGCTCTGCCCAGAACCGGCACCTCCCTACGGGTCCTGACCTGCCTCTTTCCCCCCCAGCACCTGAGCCCGTGGCTGGAGTCCCGCCTGCCCCAGGAGCGAGCCAGGGCCCTTGGCAGCACCACGGCCTTGCTGGGAGTCGCCACCACCCTCCCGGGGTTTGACGTAAGTGACCTCGGAGCCGGGGGGTCTGGGGCTGCAGGGCGCGGGGCTGGGAGCGTCCCCGGGAGGCAGAGGCAGGGCCGGGAATGGGCCGGGAATGGGCCGCGTTCTCCTTTCCCCGGGGAGGGGCGACCCTGGGCCCTTCAGGGGGGCTCTTGAGGGACTGGGCCCCAGACTGGGGAGTGGCCGTCAGTGGATCCCCTTGTTCCACCCCCGGAGTGACCCTTCAGTCGGGGCCATTGCTCAGGGTTGTCTCCTCGCAAGGCCGGCCCCGCCCCGCCCCGGGAGGTGTCTCTGTCCGTCCCCCGAGCTCAGACCCGCCTCGGCGGCCGTTTGCATGGGACGTGCAGCCCCAGGATGCTGAGGGACCCCCCCTCTTCTCTCCCCTCAGAACTCCGCCGACTGGCCGAGGATGGGTCACCACGTGGCCCAGCTGGGCCTTTTTATTTCGGACCCATCCGAAGACGTCAGCCGGCTGGCCCGGGAGGGGGTGCACAGCCTGTATCAACTCCTCCTGCACCACAGGGGTAAGGAACCCAGCCGGGACCTGGGCCCCAGGGACACCCTGAGGGTGCCGGCGGCGGGGGGAGGGGACCCAGCCCTTTTCCCCCAGACTGGCCCAAGGGGGGATGCGTCCCTCTGTGTTCCCCTTCTGCCCCCTGTGCCCCTCCATTTGCCCAGGGATGCCTGCAGGGACCCGTGGGAGGGGAAGGGCTCAGACCTGCCAGCAGAATCACCCTGTTGTGTCTCTTGCAGGCCTCAACATCCACCAGGCAGAGGACCTGTGGTGCAGACACTACTACAAAGAAAGATGGGTCCTGGCTCACAGCAACAGCGTGAGGGTGGGAGAGGTAAGGACGCGCTGCCAGGGCAGGGCAGGGCTCGGGGGTGGGGCTGGCTGGGGCCCTCGTGGGGGTAGGAGGGTCTTGGGGGCAGGAGGAAGCTGTGACCTGGGGCAGGGGTTGGGGTGCCGGGTGAGGAGAGCGTCTGGGTGCAGGGTCTGGAAGGGAGTTTGGGGGAGGAGGAAGCTGTTTTAGCCCCAGGAGTTGGGGCCGGGCTCTGGGTCGTCAGCTGAAACCTCCTGTGCTCTTGATTCCAGGTCTTTGGGCAGCTCTTCACAGCAGAGCAGGAGAACTGCTTTTTGGACAAGGCTCTGCTCGCTGCCCGCTCCCCCCTGCGGCGCCCCAGCCAGGCCGGGCTGGTCCTGGCCCACGCCCTGCATGGGCAGGCCCATCAGCTCCTGGAATACATGGTGAGCAGCCGGAGCAGATCAGGAGAGTGGGGCAGGGCCAGGGTCTCCTTCCCATCCCCTCAGGGAGTCCCCCGCCCCTTTCCTCAGGCTGCCCCCACCCCACGTCCCTGCTGGCAGAATCCCTCCCGCCCCTGCGAGCGTCCCTGAGGCTCTGAACACAGAAACTGTCCTAGGAGGCGGGAGGGGGCCGAGGTGTCAGGAGCTCTGGGGGGGGGGGGGTCAGGAGCTCACCCTGCGGGCCTGACGGGGGGTGACCAGAGAGCAGGGGGAGGAGGGTGGAAATGCTGGGGGGCCAGTTCCCCTGAGTCCCCAGGGATGAATGTGACGGATTCTGCTTCCCTTGCAGCAGGAAGACACCCAGTGAGAGCAGCAAGAGCTGAGGAGCCAGCAGCTGCGTCCCCCTCCCCCCAACCCTCCCAATTGTATTGAATTGTATTTACATTCTCATTAAACAATGTTTCAAAAAACATTTGGATCAGGCTTGGTCAATAATTTGTAATGGGGGGGGGGCCATTTTGGCAACTGATCAAGGGCCACATTTCTACCGAGGGCTTTGGGGTCTGGGACGGGGTGGTTGGGTGCAGAAGGGAGCTTAGGGGTGGAGCCTGGGTGCAGGGGGGGGGTATGATCTGGGGCGGTGGATAGGGGTGCAGGGTCCAGGAGGGGGTATGGGCGCAGGAGAGGACTCTGGCCTGGGGGAGGGGCTCTAGAGGGGTGCAGGGTCAGGGAGGGAGCTGTGACCTGGGTGAAGGGGGAGCAGAAGGTTTGGGGGAGGGGGTGCGGGTGCCAGAGAGGAGTCTGGCCTGGGGGAGGGGTGTCGGGGGGGTGCAGGGTCAGGGAGGGAGCTGTGACCTGGGTGAAGGGGGAGCAGAGGGTTTGGGGGAGGGGGTGCGGGTGCCAGAGAGGAGTCTGGCCTGGGGGAGGGGTGTCGGGGGGTGCAGGGTCAGGGAGGGAGCTGTGATCTGAGGGAATGGGGGACGCAGGTTCAGGTGGTCGCCTGGGACAGGCAGTCGGGGAGGGGACGTGGGCGCCAGGGGCAGGCTCTGGCTGCGGAGGTGCCTACCTAGGCAGCTGCGTATGGGGGAGCCCGACTGTCACCTGAGGGGATGGGGGAGCTCAATTTTCAACTGTGGGGAATGGAGGAAATACTGTGGAGTGGAGGGAGCGAGATGGGGGGGGCTGAATTGTTCCAGGAGGGGAGATCTCCCTGGCTTGGGGGGGGGGCGTTTCCAGCAAAGCCCTCACATAAGAGGGGGACAGACGGGGGGAGGGAGAGGACGGGGATGGGCAGGGCAGGTGGAAATGGGGAGGGGCAGGAGAAAGAAAGGGGGAGGAGATGGAGGAGAGCAGGGGATAGGAGTGGGGGCGGGGATGAGGAGCAGGACAGAGGCAGGGCAGTGGTGGTGATGGCTGAGCGATGAGAACAGCTCGCAGGGAGCTTAAAGCCAGCAGATGCTTTTCGGCAGAGTTGCCATTTGCCCTGGCGGCTTTGCCAGAATAGCTGTGCCAGCGGGGGGGGGGGGGCGGGGGGGGGGGGCTTTTGCCACACACCCAAGCCAAGCCAGCTGTGGCGGCAAAGCCTTGTGATGTAACCTAAGCCCTTGGCAAGGTCGGGATCAACCTGCTCTGACAATTTCTCGGACCGGCGGGATGAGAAACAAGGATCGTGCAGGGAGATGGGGATGACTAGGAAGCGAATCCAGGTGTGGGGGGAATATCCTGGGTTGGAGGGTCAGTCGATACCCCCGCCTGCCACTGTCTGCCGGGGCTCTGCCCGCAAGATGGAACCAACAGCTGAGTTTGCTTTTCTGCCCCGTCGTGGGCACAAAAGGCCCAGAGCAGCCTCCTGCTATCTTGGAGGAAAGGGGCCAAAGTTCAGGAAGCAGGTGCCAGGCTGGGCGGGAATCCGCGAGCGCCGCTTTTGCTTTGCCCTTCCTGGAAGCTGGGCTGCAGGTGAGTGGCGGTTTCATCTCCGCTCTTGGGGTGTTTCTTGTGGGTTCCGAGTGTGGATCTGAGAGGGGCTGCGCAGGGGCAGTGTCATGAACGTGCTGTAAGCGTTACAGCCCCTTCTGCGCAGGCTGGCTCCAGCCTCCCGTCTGTCTCCAAGCCCTGGGGGAGAGGCGGGAGGCCAGCAGCATGGCCTAGTGGAGGGGGCAGGGGGTTGGGTGTAAGAACTCCCGGGTTCTAATCTAATGCCACCTAGTGACTAAGGCACAGAGTTGTGTGCTAGACCCCTTGCTCCTCAATTCTGCGCTCACTCTCGCGCTGGTGACCTTGGAGAGGCCTTTCAGGTCTCCCTTTCCCTGTCCATCAAAGGCAGGCAAGTGCGATGTAATGCCCTGGAGCAAGTGCTTTGGGACGTGTCGCACAAGTGTGCCTGGCTCACAAGCGTGTCAGCACAGCTGTGTAAAAACGTGACGAAGGCTTTGAGATCGATGCCGAAGGCGTGTGAGGCTGTGGCTGGCCAAGTGACAGGGAAATGAAAGGTCAGAGTTTGGTCAGTTAGATTTTATGGTAATACACTGAGACGAAGCACTTTGGGCGTATAAACAATAATGTCTTTCCAAGTGCGTTAGTTCAAGGCGTGTCCTAGGAGCCAAGAGGTGAGACAAACATGCTTGGTCCTGTCTCGGTGCAGGGGTGGACTAGATCAGTGCTTCTCGACCAGTGGTACGAGTCCCCTTAAAGGTACTCAAGAGATGTCTGGGGGACACGTCAACACAACTGAAATTTGGAGAAAACTGAATTTTAGTTTTCAGTTTGACAGCGCTTTATTCTTTTTGTACCTTTTACACCCAAAAATGCCATCGCCCGCCCGGCTACGATGCAGTTGTTTAAACAAATGTGTTGCAACGGTAGAAAAAAATTGTGTGTGTCTGAAAACTGTAGGTACTGGGGGTACTTACACATTTTTTTTTAAAGGGGGTACATTATAAAAAAAGTTTGCTAGGAGTTATAGCGCAACTGAGAAAAGAACAGATTAAAACACAGACAATTGCATCCCTGGGATTCAGTTTAAAGTTATAGTGGGGAGAGGAGGGGATATGGATTTAGCACAGAGGAGTTTAACCAAACAACAAAACAAAAAAATAACCTGATCGCATCTAAATAAACATTCTCTATCTACTCAAGTATCCACACTTCCAAGGTCCAGTCCAATTCTAGTCCCAGGTATTCTTTTTTTTAGGCATGATGTCCCTGCCCAGTTCAATTCATCCCCCCCCCCCCCTTCTCATCCCCTTCCACAGCTCCAGGATTAAACTAACAAAGAAAAAAAGCAGACAGATTCCCTTTTAATGCAGATCTGAACTCTTTCTTCTCACTGGTGCTCCTGGCTCCCTGCCAACACTTTCTAGCTAGCTAGGTTTAACCCTTTAGTCACTGAATACTGGGATGTTCAGAAAAGAACAGTGGGCCTCCCATCCATCACAGAAGCGAGACAACCTCTTTACTCCTGCTCAAGCGTTTCCTGTTTATACATCCCAGAATTACAATAGCTTTTTAAGCCCCAACGCCACAATGGGAGCTCATGTTCTGCTGATTACCCACCATGACCTCTACATCTCTTTTCCCCGCCCTGCAAGTCTGGCCCACAGAACCATGGGAAGTGGCATAGGCTAGCCTGGGCCAGGGCAAAGGAACACGTGGGCCTTTCTCTTCTCCATCTCTCCCTCTGCATTGCACAGCAGGGCGCAGGAGTGCCAGGGGGCTCTGTGGACGCTGTTTGGCTTAATGCCAGCGAAAGCAGGGTCTACAGGAGTACTTACGGGCTCCTAGTGTTAAGAGCTGTGATGTGGTTGCCTCAGCAGCGTGGCTCAGTGCTTCTGTTCTTGGAGCTCTGGTGTTATCAGTGGTCAGTGCAGGTAACGCAGCCTGCTCCTGCTGCAGATCTCGCTGTTATGCACAAAGACCGACCACAGGCACCGTCTGGTGACAGAGGCACTTGGCCAGGTTTATAGCCGGGTAGTCACAGATCTAGTGCCCTGGATTTGCGGTTACGCGTGCACCAACTCAAGTGCTCCAGGATGAGGAGCAATTCAGTCAGTAAGTCTCTGTTGTCCCTTCGGCCATGCAAAGGGGGTAAGGCCAGGCACCCCAATATTTATAGCCTAAAATAAACTTGTCTGGTTTCGGACATTTGTTTGCTCCCTCCCCTTGTACCTAGTACCTTGAACCGAAAAATATTAGCGGAGACACTGTTGAGCATCCACTGCGGATGCGCTCGGTGAGGCTAATCTTCGTGTTTTACCTCATCCCCGTTGCAGGGTTCCAGACCAAGGAGGATATCTACTGCCTCGCTTTAGCGAAGGCCCTGTACACTGTGCCCACGCCAGTGACTGCTGGGTTTTATGCACCATGGGGACATTGCAAAAACCTGCTCTTACACAAAATCAAGGGTGAGTACTGCCCCGGGGCACGTAAGACGGGGAAGGAACCTTGTGGGGATGGGGATTAGTGGATGACAACTATCTCCAAAGAGCCAGAGCCACCCGTACTCATTTGCCGATTATGCAATCGCATAGGGGACCTGAAAATTTGGAGCAGCACTGGGTTTTCATGTCCACTCCACCCACCTGCCTCTTCCTATCCATGGTCTGTGGCTCTGCTTCCTCCAGCAGCAGAAGTTCTAGAAGATCTAGTTAATTTACAAGTGACAAAGTCTGCTGGAGCTACTGGCAGAACATCAACGACATGGTAATGAAGCCATTTAACAGGCATTTGCCAACCTCTGCTAAATGTTTGCTGAATTTACTGTGAGAGTCGACAGGACCTTAGTTTAAAATGTGTTTGTTTATTAGTGTGTGGATGAGGATTATAAAATCACATCGCTAAAAATTCAACATCCATCTGGGCTGCTGTTGGGCAGATGGGCACCAGTTTAATAGAACGGTGTAGGATCCCAACAATCCTAAGGATGGCTTTGCCAAGAGCTACCCATTCTTGATTGCTTCCCAGAAGGGAGGGATTGTGAAGCTGGCAGACCCTTCAGGAGGAGAGATTTAAGACACTGCCAGGTACCTAACATATCTTCCTCTTTTATCTCAGAGAACATGGAAAACGAATCGAAGAAGAAAGACCAGGAGGAATTTCAGCGGACGCAGAAGATGCAGCGTGACAACACTGGCCGGGATCTACTCAAGCTCCTGTTACTCATGATCTTCTACCGCCCGGTCCTGACGGAGCAGCAGAAGTGGAGAAGGAACGTGAAACACGTCTTCATCCATTTCAGCGCCTGGGAGTACGCGGGCTGCGACCAGCTCTGGGCAGGCCTCATTACCACACTGTGCGACGGCATCGAAAGCCACTTTGGTCTCCTACCCATGAGCATTTACAGGACCATAGACAGGAAATGTAGCATCATCGAAAGACCAGGGGATCAGGAATGGGTTAGCAAGAAGTTCCTCTTCCTCCCACTGTGGGTGGCTGTGATCCTTTTGATCATGGTAGCTATTGGGGTGGGTGGTCTCCTCCTAGTGTTTGGGATCCCCATCGGGGATGCCTCGGGAGACGCCATAGCTGTCGTGGAAGGCATTGGGGTGACGGCTGTCAGCG